>NC_044194.1:31854228-32019482 GCF_900880675.1 Sparus aurata
TTCAAAATGAATCCTTTGTCTCACGAATCGGTGAAAAAAACCCATCAAAAACAAAATCATTCATGTAGTGTAAATGAGGAAAAATCGAGATATATTTGGTCAATTTAAGCATAACCCAAAACCTGAGTGGGATGGCTTCGTATGTATATTTTTAATAAACTCAGACGTATTATGTTCGGTGTTTGAAACTAAAGAATTGCTACAAAATATTGTTTAAAAAAACTGCAGTCATAAACTTTTTTTTTTATGTAAAGACAATGCTGTCAGGAACCACTGGTCACTGAAAATTTAACTGTGTCATTTCACTTGAAAATGCCATCACTCCTTTGTTGTGTTGTTTTATTTTGAAGTCAACATTTTTTCAGCATTAACATTAACGACGTGATTAACGACGCTGCCTGAAAGATCTCCAGGAAGTAAAATACAGCTTATGGACCAATCACAGCCAGCTCCATACGAGTAAATTCAAGAAGGCCAGTGTTACAGAACGTTTAAAGATATTTAAAACGTATTATTTTAATTCTTTATTTCTTTGATATTATTCCATGCGTAACTGGCAAGTAGGTCATAATGAAGTTGGGTGCTGGGATGCATTTCTTCAAAAAACATGAGGTCCATGAATGCAACAGAATAACTACACACTAGAGACTAATAAAACGCGAAAGTCTTTATGAGGAAAAAGAAAAACCCTATTTTCTCATATCACTAATATAGTCAAATTATGAAATATTTCCTGATTTATTGTGGCCGATGAGGAGGTTAATGGACTACTACTAATGGCTTGATTTTATGCATACTTCGATGACTGAGAAAAACAAAACAACACAAAGAAAAAATTAGAGATGTACTGTAACCATGGAGAATATGTGAAATAAAACAAGGCGATCTCTCTCTTTAAAAGCATAAAATGTCAATTTGAAGGAAAAATAAAACATATATCCATAAAATGTATCAATACTCACTACTACTTCATGGGGCCCATTCTCACAATTCAAAATTGGACTAGTAATTGAACTAAATAGGGAAGTTCAACTAACAGAACATGTCAACATAAAGCATCTGGATGGGAGCCAATCCTTGGCTAAATCCAGAGTGAGTGACCATAAGTACAGATTGGCAGAGGTCACTATATGAATTCAAGGAGGTCAGTGGGGAAATACATCCGTAACTGTCACTTAGAACTTAGAACAGAGGTATATTTTTCTCTGTACGTGACTAAAATATAAAACCAATGGAGGTAAACACTATGAAAGTTTTTAAAGTCTAGTTTAATGACCCTGTCAGAAAATATACACACTTTGATAACACTAGCAGCTTGTTTTGTTACCTGACAAACTGATGACGTCAACTGATGTCAACATCTATAGGTTTTTTTTCAAATGATGCATATTATATGTAATGTATAGAATGTGTAACGTGAAAGTAAAATATCTGCAACTTGTAACATGACTGTATTTATGTCAACATGACAGAAGAGTCATAAATGATGGGATGGGCTGTTGGTGGACCAGCAGGTGGCGCGATGATGCATTAACCCAGAGCCCAGAGGTGCTGGTCCTGCTTGAGATCAGGCTTTATCAGTGTCAGTCATAGTGATCCGTTAGAGCCTGTAGACTCAGGACTCCCAACAGGAGGCAGAAGCCCGTTGACCTCTGTGCTGTCTGCCTACTGCACTGATCATTACAGCCCCATACTTAATCACTGAACTTCATGTAACCTATGCACACCGTATACCACACCTGCTCCTGGCTGACTGTGTTGTGTTGTTGTATATAGTTTGTATTATATATAGTCGCTAAACTAGTTTTGTGCTTTACATTGTTAAGAAAGTCGCAAACAGCATATCAGTTTTATATAACACACTACTGTACAGTGTTGTACTTTGTAACGTTGTGCTTCTATTAAAAGTCTTTAATTGGCCCCCAGCGACAACTCTGAATGAATAAAAAGTAATTGATTTGAAATGACTCAAACAAAATTGGTGAATTTTAATACCTCTGCATCAATCCATGTCTAGTTGCACTATTTAGCAAAAGAAAAACCGGAAGTTGATTGTTGTGCTATCAGAATAAAAGACTCATGACTGAAAAAGAATCAAGTATTCTGCATTATCTGGCATACAAAAGCAACAGCAACACTTCTACTACTCATAGTTTATCATATTAAGCGTATCTTGCCGGTCTACTCTTTGTCCTCGGTTATTTCTTGTTTAGGGTTTACAGAAACGTTCACTTTTTGAGATATGCCCCATTCTTGCCCAATTTTTTTTTCTACTTTCCTATTCCTCCTCTTTTCCCCCCTTACAGCTGAAACTACCTCTAACCCTCTTCAACTTTCCCCATTTTCCTGCTCTTTTCTGTTTCATTACTTACTTCATTCACATTAATTCTAACCAGCAGCAAAATGAAGATCCACTATCATATTAAATAATGCTGTTTGATGTTGTTTAGTTCATTTCCTGGGGATTTGCTAGTTGAAATAGATCACTGTAGGAAGCATATTCATGTAAACAAGATCATGATTTGTGTTAAAAAATAATTTCTCCACTGCTGTTGTCCTTTACCTAACAGACTCAGATACATACACCAATCAGCCACTACAAATGACAGGGTAAGGTAAATAAGATTGATCATCTCTTTACGGTGCAATGTTCTGCTTGGAAATCTTTCGTCTGGACATTGTGTGAATCCACTTGATATGCACCACCAAACCAAACGCCACTGCAGACTAAGTCCCTGCAAAATTGGCTGAGGAATGGGCCAACCGTGGATCAGACAAGCCGACCAATGACTGGGTTCATTATAACACTGGATTTGCAATGCAGCAGCCCCGTTGGTCTTCCACCCAAGTACACCCACACTACAACTCTCCTCTGCACTGGCCACCCAAATCTGGTTCAAGACACTTCCTTGTCCTGCCACCGGCAATGCTGGACTTGGTCAGACTGTCCACTACTCTTGATAACTGCCAATACTGCTACCTCACTACAAGGGTGGCCGACAAAACTGCTCAACAAAATAAATATTATTCGCTGTCCTGGCTCCACAGTAAGTGTCAAAATCTTGCTACTGCTGCTATACAGTCCTACCTTATTAATAATAATAGTTAATGTACTTTTGGGGATGTGTCCATATGGTTGAATACACGTATTAGACACTTTGGGTAAAACGTCAGTTAGAATAAATGCAGTGTAATAAGCTATACCATTCATGTACTTTTTTTTATGAAGAAACAAAATTGTTTTTTAAACCAACATTTTCCAGCAGCCATTGTTTCTTTCATTCCATTCTTTATTTTGAAAGTCCTTTCCGGAAAACGTAGTTGTATGTTGCGGTTGCCCTGACAGTGGTCCTCATCCCATTGACCATTCACAGGGAGAAGGTGAATCCAGCGTCTGGGGGACTCCTCCGTCTGTCTTTTGGCAACCTCATCGACTAACATCACCAACGCCCATATAGTGGCAATATACAGGAAATGAACCGAGCTGCTAGAAGGAGAGCCGTCTTTTTCCGCTAAATCCGACCAGCTTAATTTGTTACAGTGCGGTGGTTGTGATTTTGAAGTGGAGCCTATTGTACAACGTATCAGTTATAGTTCTCTGATGTATTGCATCAACTGTATAAGTTAGCTGCTTTATTACTGCGTAGCTACCTCTCCCTGGTTTGGACCGATACAACGTTGACTTCGTCTGTGTGATTCCTGTCCACCTAAAAACATGGCAACCCAGATCGATAAAGAGGCTTGCAGAGAGGCTTACAACCAAGTCAGAGATGATAACACGGACATCAATTGGTGAGTAGACGGACATGGTTTGTGATCCATACTCCATCCATACCCTTTCAAGAATGTGACTGCTCTGTTTGCTTATTGGCAAAAGTAAACGTGTCGTACATATAACCCAGGATCTCAGCTGGGTATGAAAAACCAAGCCGTCATTTACCTTGGCAGTAATTTAATTCATCAAGCAGTCTGTTTTTCGATCTAATCTCAGTTACATTTTTTTTTAGTTCTCCTCGCCTGTTACCGCCCACTGCGCTGTCTTTTCGACTGAGAACGAAGCTGAAATAATAGCAGATCTTGTAGTTTACGTCTTATTAAAATCCGTTTTGGCTTACTGGATGAATGCCGAATGGAAGATAGATGCCCAAAGGCATAGAAAATGGTTTAAGCTGTAGTTTATGTAAACGGAAAAATTACATTTAGCTAGGCTAACTTTAAATTGCTCGATTTTTAAACATAGTTCCACCTACTTACTTGGAAGACGCGCTACAATGGCACATTGGGGGGGTTTGCCGGGGATTTCCTCCCCCCAACACTGGATTCGTGAAACCCTGCATGCAGTGCTTTTGTTTACAAAAACAAACAAACAAACAAACAAACTGTAAAATCCATGCAGCTCTTAGTGTTGTGTGCTAGCTGCTCTGTGTTAGGGCTGTTTCGCTGTCACACACGGCACAGTTATGAGGCCCAGCGGGGCAGAAGTAATTTCCTTTGTCCTGTATTCAGAGAGGATAACGTTCTAGCGGGGACACTTACACATGGCTGACACGCAGCCGCCACCTTGCATGGGCGTCTGAGGCGTGTTGTGCATGGCTCCAGCTTGCATAAAATTGGTCTGATGTATGCATGTGTTATGGATCAACAGACCATGAGGCTGAATAATGCGCAGAGTATTAACGCATGGTGTGTTGTTCATCTTCCAGGACTGCCTTTAAATATGAGGGTTCTAGGATCGTGCCTGCAGGACAAGGGGCAGACTATGAGGACTTCAAGAGGATGTGCACAGGTACAGACTGCATTTTACTTGAAGTATGCAACCGCATATGTTAACCCAGCTTTCCCAGCATAATGTATGTCTGTGTGGTATGTCCATGCTGCTTTTTAGTCCAGATCTTGTGGTGTGATCATGTGTGTGGCCTGTGTGTCTGTGGAAGGTTAAACAGCCTATATGCCACGCAGCTTGACTTGGCAAGATACTAATCTTTTAAGACTCTCTGCCCTGTCACCCATTGGCCCTGAGCCCTGTAACAAAGCTGTCAACGCACTTAATACTGTATGCATTGCATTGCATAATCTGTCCTACAATATCCTGTGCGTGGTTTTTACAAGGTTACACATTTATTAAGGTCAGCCATTTGTATGTGGGTGGAACGTTTTTCTCATGAGTTACATGTGAAGATGTTGAAGTCTACTTTAAAACTTCAGTCCTTTTTCTCCAACTAGTTGTCATTCATGTACTTTTCATTTTTCACCTGTCCTCCAAAATGCTCCTACCAAAGCATCTACATTCAGCCGAATAAAGAATAAACACTTAAACAGGTTTGTGTGTGTGTGTGTGTGTGTGTGTGTGTGTGTGTGTGTGTGTGTCTTTTTATGAGAGATCAGGTCTGCTATGTATTCACTGCACAGTACAATAGTTTATGTTTGTTCCTCACAAAAAGGAGAGAAAGTAGACATTCAGATGATAATTCCCTTTGAGAATGGATAAATAATCGGTGCTGGCCGGATGTAGAGAAAAAGGTCTGTCACTCTGATGCAAGTTCCCCTCTTTCTGTGTCCTCCAGAGTAAAGCATCTGCTCAGATGCAGGGTGTGGCTTTTCCTGATGCAAGCTTGTGTTGTCTTTAAAGCTTGCTTCCTCAGGCCTGTGCTCCTTTTTTCTTCCTGATATTTCAGAGCACAAATTCCTATGTTGAAATCACTTATGTATCACAGTGCTTTGCAATAGTTGAGCTGGTGTGTTTGCCATTGGTTCCTGTTCAGAGATGACACGCGCATTAACAGACACGTTTTTCTGTCTGTGGGCTTGTTTTCCTTATTTAGCAGTGAAGTTTTAACTGTGCAAAAAAAAAAAAAAAAAAAACCTGGTGTAGGAGGAGTTGATGCAGACTGATAGGGTAGTGAGGCTTGAAGAGGAGTGCTCATTTTGAGTAGCAATGTTTTACTTATTCAGGAATTAAAAATAGAGGGATTTTGGTGTGCACAGTCTCGATCAATGCGAGAAGATTATGCACACTGCAATTATTGTTTCCCAATGATGTCCCAAATCACTTCATTTATTTTTTTTATCCACCAGAACTTTTAAACCTAATTTCTGCTGACAAAATGTAGCAACAACCAATAACATATTTAGTCAGTGTCGTAAATTATTTGTAGGTCACCTAACTACCAGGTAAAGGGGAAATCAGTCCAGAATATTGGCTGATGGGAAGGTTTTTGTCAGGTTTTGTGTCTTCGGAACAGTTTTTTAGTGTTTTTAGCTACGTTAGTGGCATTGTTAGATGGATGGAATTTTTGCCTGGACTGAAATTGTTAGGCAATAATTAGATGGATGGATCATCATGATTGATGATGAAATTTGTCAATTTGACCTTTAAAGTCCTCAGTGAATGAATCCCACTGACTTTGATAATCTCTTGACTTCTCCTCCAGCGCCACCAGCAGGTCAGATTTTTCACTAGTCAAATAAGTGGATTAAGGACACCGTGTTCTGCAGACTTCCATAGTCTCCAGTATCGATGTCTCTTTTTGCTTTTGAGGACGAAGGTGCAGATACATTAACCATCTATCTGCCCAACCCTAGTCTCCAGAGGCTGAACAGTACCGGCTTTTTTTTCAAGTGTAACCACAAGATTCCCATTATGGATTAGTTTATTCATGCCAAATGGTGACACTAGAACAAATGTCACTAATGTATATACACACAGATAGAGACATCTGTTGGAGGAAATGTGACTCTCAGAAGAGGTCACTGACATGGCGTGCTCTAAAGAGAGAAATGTGGCTGACGAAAACAGCATTTAATCAAGACAAGTTCATTGTCCCCACGGCCCACTCAAAACCAGTACTTCTAACATGTTCTGATTTCATTTTGATTATTAAAAGCACCCCAAAAAACCCTCAAATCCAAATTATGGTCACCAAAAGTAAAGGCAGCTTTACTCACTTTGAATATTATTTTAACAAAATATCATTCCATGCTCAATTTTTGACCATCCACACAGGTGTTGAGGGTGGCCCTGACACTATTACAACCAAGATTTAAAGTTCTTGCAGGAAAAGTATAAGCTCACTTCTTTCACTGAACAAGAGAAAGTGGAGGAATAGGGAATAAAAGGGTAAGAAAGACTGTTGAGTTATTAAGATGAAGTGAGGTTGTTTTTACAGTTGGTTAAGAATGTTGAGATGTCAAATGGAGTTAAAACAAAAGAAGACAAGGGGAAACTCAAGGTACACTGTATTTTTTGAATTAGTCCATTATCTTAAAAGGCACATTTATTAAAACTGCTTTTATTTTAAAATATAGCCCTAATGTTATTTGAAATGAGAAATGACCATGAATTTATTATTTAAGTATTTATTTATAATCCCTTATTTATAATACTGTTGAAATATGTGTCAAATCTTATGTTTTTTGGATTGTACTTCATGTAACTTTCCAGCCAGTTCTTGACAACAAACAGATTTTGACACAACAACCATTCTACTTCAGTGTAGGCTACTGTATGTGGCAAAAACCAGAGCAACTTTGGACTCAGTTAACACATTGGTAACACCACTCCTCTCCAGACCTACCTGACACTGTCCACAGGAGACAGCTCTAGTTTCCAGGCTGTCGCAGAGTGACTGAGCGTGGGCTGAGGTGGCGTACACAGGAAGATACTGTGTCACCTGTCAGCCTTTGCCGTGCTCAAACAAAGCAAATTTGTGCAGAACAAAGTCTCTCTGAACAAGGCCTTCTTGCTGTCTCATCATTGTTGTAGTTTCAGAGCAGTTTTCTCTGCAGTAGGGGGAGGTCGGCTGCAGAGTCAGCATGGGTTTAGAGGGAAGACAAACCAGGAAGCGTCTGGCAGTAGGAGGAAGTTGCGGGGGGGGTCTGTATACTCCGATGTAATGGATGGCGGTGTGGTTTTTGGTCTGCTTGTAAAAGCATCGAAGAAAAGGAGGACTATTTAACGCAGTTGGCTTGAGTGTGACTTCCTCTGCAAAGAAGTCGGCTGGCCCCATCGTCCAGATCAACCCCCCACTAAGAGCACCAGGCCTTGAAACCGGTGTTTGTCATGGCCAAGCGATGTAATTACATCACAGTCATGTGATGCCCTGGGGACTTTTCACCAAAAACAAATATTGTGAAAGACGCGTCTGTAAAACGGTAATAAAAGCCTCACAACCACCACAAAATGACTCAGAATTTTGGCAATACTGTCCAATAGAGCCACCCGATTACTTTTTATCCCCATCTGAGCTAGCTTGGCGCTAAACCGGAAGTTAGGCAACGTAAATCTTGAGTGTGCATGCCCTATGGCACCCCAGCTGGAAAGCCGAGCCACCACCCCAATTAAAGTCTGATTTTGTGGGAAACGCTGCTCTCTGTAATCTCAAACAGTGACTTCAGCAGATAAGACAAAGGCTCTTCTTGAGTGTCAGAAGCCTAAATCAAACTACCCTTTCAGTGAGGGAATCGTACGATGGTGTTCATCAGACCAACACAGACAGTAACTGGCAATGTTACAGGACCAACAACAGTTATGTGGTAACTGGTAGTGTCTTTGGCAACTTATATGAAATACATACATTCATACATGGAAAAGTGTCTGTCCTATCAACACTATGTCACATTTCTGCTTGAAAGACAGTGTCTGTACCCGGCAGAAGAGTCAGAACGCTCCCACAGTTGGATGGCGTTGATTATGTGACGTGATTTAGAGCAAAAAACTATGTTGTTGGTGTGTTGTTGTAGTTAAGGTCTCTGGTATAGAAAAAAATCACTGTGACTGTCAGCCCCCCTGATCGAGATGTAAGTGAACTTTCCCCTAGAAAACAGCATCCCTCCCCACGATTGAGAGTCGGACAGGGTCCTCAATTTACTGATCGTGATTATGTAATTATGTAATTTAACTTTGTCATCTATCAGGAGGCGTGGTGGGTCAGGATCTCAATCACAACACATTCTTACTGCATACATGTGATTATAAACAGTCAGCAGATACATGTTTACTTTAACAGGTGGAAACATAAAAATAAAAAGACAGACACATGTCAACGTCATGATTTGTACCGTCACACTTCTTTTGGTTCTGCAGCTGCATGGTTCAGTGTGAACAAAAAGAAGCAACATAAAGGCGAGCCTTCCTTGTGGAGATGGTGCGGAGTCATGGGTGAAAAGGGCTACACACTTTACTCTGTGTGTGCGTGTGTGTGTGTGTGTGTGTGTGTGTGTGTGTCCTGCTGCAGACAAGGTGTTGAAACTGGTGAATTCTATTGTGTTCACACTGATAAGACACTGTACAAGCACTGCTTAATGGTGTTAATGTCCGGCTGGTCTGATCTGAGAACAGTGCTGTTAAGGCTCTGCCAGGAAAGTCTTTATCAGCTGCCTTAGTAGGTACATAATGATAAGATAAATGTTACTACTTTTAGTGAGAAAAAACTAGAGCAGGAGAAATTAGCCTGGATGAGAAAATGGTTGGGGGGACGTGGTCAACATTGGCTGTCTATTGTCCAACAAAAACTGACACATATTGATTTTCTGTTTTTGGAGTGCGCATGCTCAATGGCACCCCAACCAGATAGCCACCGCTAAAATTTAAGTCTGATTCTGTGGGAAACACTGAATACCCAAACAGTAGAGGAACGCTATCACCAGTGGAGCCAGTTGGCAAATCAAATTCTTACTGAACCCAATTGAGAAAAGTGCAGAAACATCTGTACGATTGAGAAAAGCCTGCAGTTCCATTCTAGCTCTTCTTTCAATGAAACTTACTCTCCAGCTCTGATGTAATGAATTCTATAGCCGCCATGCCCGCCTTTTTAGGAGTTTCATTGTTGTTTTCAAATGAATGGTCACATATCTCTCTCGTTGGCACATTTAAACCATGGCCATCGCTACCAATAGTCTCTCAAAGCTGCTTGGTTCAATGCTTATGTATTAGTCCACATGGACATGGATAAGTTCTCGTGATCAAATGATCATGGGATTGCAAATCCAGCAACCTCACAAAGTAAGGAAACTACAACTTTATAACAGAAGGAAGGGGTTATAAAAAGGTGATATGGAGTTTGCAAGATGTGGACAGTTACCAGGCAGGGTTGGTCTAACAAAAGATGCAATTTAGTTGAATAATGGGAAGTGTAGCATCCACTTATACATATATATATCGGTGATAGGCCAATTGTAAAAAAAAAAACAAATTGAATTAGAGGCTCAAGCATGTCTACCTTATCCATTTTGGTGACCCAAAATCAGTCTCAGTTTGTATTTAGTCAGTAGGCATTCATAACAAATTTAGGGGATAAACAGTACATTGCTGGAAAAGTTAAAAACATTCAAACACAGGTTAAGTGTAACTGCTTCACTGAGAGGTCGACTGACATTACATCATTATATGTTGCATCTGTGAGCAGTTCACCCTACAGAGTGATGTCCCCTTTGAACAGGATTTAGAGAGGTAAAATTCTGGAAAAACAAAACAAATAAACATCAGAAATAATATTTTTTTGTCTATTTATCCTGTCTGGTGGTGTAATAGAACATTATTTACAGTATTCCTAATTCTGAAGCGGACGACCATAACAGTGACTGCCATGGTCACATGGTGGTCTGTGTCACAACTGCAGGGCTCACAGGAGATTTGACTCATTTAGTCTATTGACCTGAATATTTCCTCCTTGCGCATGCATGCACACCCACACACACACACACACACACACACACACACAAACACACTTAACAAAACTTCACCCAAAATGCAGGACCTTGTATTCATCTGCATTGCTGCACTGGACCTCTTTTGTCTGTCCCTTACACACAGGCATATTGACATACACACAGTGTAGTTTTGACACGCTTGATGCTACTGCCAAGTGATTCAATAAAGAAATGTACAGATTTGAATGTGTTTTCTTATATACATTCTTCAGGTCTTGTAACATCAGGAAAGACTTGAGTGTGAGACGTGATAAGTTATCATTTCCAACACGTTTCAACATTTTGAAAAGGTCTATATAAAACTGGGCAATGTTTTCCTTGTTGCCTAAACCTCATCAAAGTAGTTTTTGTTCCCTAAACCTCACCAAATATTTTTTGTTGCCTAAAACTAACCAACCAGTGACAGAAAATAAGTGAGCTTTATATAAAGATAAACATAAGTCAGCAGCAGTATGATAAAACGATCCAAATGGGATACAAACCTGAGTTTTCTGAGTATGTTCTCTTTTCCTCTGTAGGTTGCTCAGGAAAACTTGTAGACATTGTAGTTTCCTAAGTTGAAACGATAGTCCTGGAGCATCACTAGTTGTGATATTATCACAATATTGGATAAGCAATGTTTATGAAGCTGTATCTTAAATAAATGTAACATTTCCATATCATATCAAAACATCTAGATATGATGAGAACAAAAAGGAATGTATAATGTTTAATAAAAACTTTAATTGAATCGTGGCCTTAAAATCAAATGACATTGTATTGTGGATTTGGAGGATAGTGACTCCCCTAGTACTTAAGTTTTCCCAAATGTTTCCAACAAAGTTCAAATACATAGAAACCCACCGGTTTATTCAAGTAAACAGTAGGTTTCATTTGGTTGCCTAGCCCTTGAGTTCAGCAGAGAGTCATAGAGTGATGAAGGAAGTTGACGAATGAGATTACATGTAATGTGAATTAAACGTATCCACATTATCTCATCTGTGAGAGTTTGCGTTATGTCTGCTAGATTTTTTATGGGCAATGATGGTTGTTTTATCAATGAAGACAACAACTCCCATGATCCCATGCTACTTCACAACATCATCCAATTACGTCAACAGAAATGACAAGTATTTCCAGTGATTGTAATGACATGCAGCTGCTGTACTGCTTGGACTGTGAAACTTCTGTTATGATCCGCTCCCTCTCATCGATCAAAGACATTTTATGAAGAGATTATTTGTTTAACGGTGAAATTCGTAGCTCTCTTCTCTCAGCAGATGGAAAAACAGAATTTGATGTTAAATCACATGACTGGAAGTATTTGTGTGTGTCTTCTACTAGGATGTGATAAAGTATGTTCCATTTTCAAATATCAGCTACAAGCATGTTAAATCTGTATTATCTCTACCATCTCTTCCCTTAGATGATTCGCGTCTGTTCGGCTTTGTCCGGATCACAACAGGAGATGCAATGAGCAAACGAGCCAAGTTCACGCTCATCACCTGGATTGGCGAGAACATCAGTGGGCTGCAGCGGGCCAAGATCAGCACTGACAAGGCCATGGTCAAAGAGATTGTGCAGGTCAGAGAGTCTGAGCTGTTGCATGTGTAGAGAGTAGCAATTAAAATAATGGTTGTCATCATGAGAGTAAAATAGAGTGGAGCTTTAATTGTCCGTTTTGGGAAACTGGTTGTTACAGAGGCAACTGGCAACCAAACACTGAAAACAGCTAGACAAATAGGATTTTTAAAAACAACAAACTATCTTTCCATGATATGAGACAAAAATGCACAGAAAGCAAATGAAACATGAAACATTTATCAGAAGACTCAAATTTGAAATGGAGTAGTGTATGCGCCTAATCTAGTAACTAAATGCAAAGGCAAAAATACAATTTGTGTAAATATACTGTAAACATTCAGCAAAGCTGCACTGATCAATATTTTTTAATATTAAGAACAAAAATCATGATGTGTAATGTGAAAGGGGTTTCTCATGATGACATGGTGATTCTTTTTGCCAAGCAGGAGACCAAAAAGGAGAGTAAATATTGGACTTAAATTAATGCCAATTTAATCTTTTTGTTGCTCCTTTGCCCCAAAGTCACCAAAAATGTACATCACTTGAAGCAGCTTTAAAAAGCTCTTCTGTCAATGAAATAGACTCTCCAGCTCTGATATAAGTGATACTATGCAAGCTATGCTAACCTTTTGAAGAGTCGCCATTGTTGTTTTCAAATGAACGGTCACATATCTTTCTGTATGGCACATTTACACCATGGCCGTCACTACCAATAGTTTCTCAAACGAAGCTGATTGTTCAACGCCTGTGTATTAGGCCACATGGACATAGCTGGAATCCTGGCAAGTTCTCAAGATCAGGTGATCATGGGATTACAAATCCAGCTACCTTGCAAAATAATGGAACTACTACTTTATAACAGAAGGAAGGGGTTATGAAAAGGGGATATGGAGTTTGCAAGATGTGGGCAGTTACCAGGTAGGGTTGGTCTAACAAATGATGCCATTTAGTTGAATAATGAAAGGTGTAGTATCCACTAATATTGATATATCTGTGATTTTATATATAAAATAATTAAATTAGAGGCTCATGCACGTGACATATAGGGAATTTCCATGCCACCATGTCAATAACAATGATCATTTCATGTATACCTTATCAATTTTGGTTATCATAATATCAGTCGCAGTTTGTATCCATTCAGTTGGCATTCATAATACATTTAGGGAATATACAGTATGTCGCTGGAAAGTCTGCCCTAGAGTCTCCAAAAAATGTACATGTACCCTTGGAAGTAAACAAAAACATGTTTACATTTTCACGTTGGGTATCCTTGGAGCATTCCAAACCTTTAAATACATTTCCTTTTTTGTGTTATCGTGTGAGTGCTAGAAGAGTATCAGATACATATACAATCAATATCATATAATACTACTACTGTGAAACATTGATTGATATAGTCTTCACTTTTGCACCATATGTCCCTGACTTAGCTTATAAAGTGATCTGGCTAGCTTTTCTTAGGACATTAAAGTAGCAAAACTTCTTTTTCTTTCTGATTCCACAAACGCCAACCACTACTGCCATATAACTCTTCAGAGATGTTCTACTTTTTCATGTGCTCTGTGGGTTTAGGGGTTCCTTTTAAAACACAATGGTACTGGGGTCAGAAGTCGATAACGTGATTGACTAGGGTATCGTCTATCAGCTCAACCCTAACCAATATCAATTACAGGCTTAATCTAACAGCTTTCGGTAAGTCCGACCCATTCCAAGTATGGATACAGATATTTAGTTGATTGAACAGATACGGATACTGGTGTACTTACTCTTTAGCTATCTTTGGGTTTGTTGCCTTGAGGTCCTCAGTCATTGATTTTCTGTATGCCAACAGTTGGTATAAACTTGTTGCGTTTTTGGTGAATGACACATTTACCCTTTGATAGTACTCTTCTTCACTTCATTATGTGTTTCTCTTCTCCAGAACTTTGCCAAGGAGTTCATGTTCAGTGACCTGAGGGAACTCGATGAGGACAACATCCGTAATGAGCTGAAGAAGGCGGGTGGAGCCAATTATGATGCTCAGGCCGAGTAGAGAAGTGCCATGGTCCACTGGAAGGGTTGGGGTTGGGGAGGTCGGGTACGGTCTGGGAGGGGTAGGATAGAGTAGGTGGGGGTGGGGAGTGTTGGGGCAGGGCTGCTACCTCTTGGGGAGAGGGCGAGGCAGGATGGAGAGGGTGCTAATAGCGAAAGGAAATGGGTGCATTGAACACACACATCTTACCTTCACAGTGAGGTGCAGCAGAGAGCTCATAGTAAACAATGTGCTCATTTGCAAAAACATACTGTAGGTACACACAAAAAAAACAAAGCAGAAGTGCACCAGGAGCAGTTTGTAGAACCAGTTTAAGAATTTCAAATGCTGGCCAGACAATTTTGATGCCGCCTAACAATGGCCTATTATGATTGGGATTCTCTTCTTTCATTATTTTAACAGCTTATTAATGTACTCTCAGCAACAGCATCAGGACCAATAAAACAGATCAGAGCTACTGTAGTTACTCTTTGTTTTGGTACAGATACTTAACAGTACAGATGCTGTTGGTGTACCTCTTAAATGATAACATCTGCACGAGGGCACTTATATACTTTGTTTTAACATGCTGAGCTGCTTTGGTCACATACTTACTTGCAGTAGTTTGTGTATTTGAAAGATTAAAAAGTCCATCCAATGGACATGGTGGGGCGGAGCTGCGCCAAATAGTCCAACACATTCAAGATTTAGCACATAAAGATATTCTAACATGGTGACACTTCCCTCGTAGCAAGATTTGTCTGGCCCAGGGATGGGCCACATAGCCTACCTACACTTGACCCAAATATAACGATGAATTATGGTCCACAGGTGGTCCAGATCTGGTAGCAAGAACGCAAGTGCTCATGACATAGCAATATCTTAGTCAACTGTATGACTATAGCTGGCCCTATTCTGACCCAGAACCAGGCTAATGTCTCAGGCACCTGTGTTCTGGCTAGAAGATCTGGACAAACAGGACGGTCTAGTGGAAGTACTTGTAGGGCCCATCACAAGTGCGTAGTAAAAATCAAGTGTATAAGTGCTCTTAAAGATCACAGACTGTCTTCTCTCCTCTCCTACCTGCCCTCTCCCCAGTGAGCTCATGGTTGGTTATCTACTGTGCAGTGCATTATCATCTCACACTGATCTTGATCTCAGCTGGGCTGCAGCTGAGCAATATAAAGTGACATCAACGCTTCAGCACTGTTTCCTAGGAATAATTTCATGCCATGAGGATGTAAAAAAACTGAAGGTTTTCACTTCAAAATCATACTGTGATCATGGATCACATTGTGAGACTGAGTTCATTGATAAGGAACAAATGCCTCTAGTTGAAATGAAACCTTTTACTTGCAGACATGTGTTTTACACCAGAGCATGCTCTTAGTCATGATACACTGTACCTCCAGGAGGGAATGATCTCCATTTTCTAACAGTGTCCTTGGTGGTGGTTGTCAGCTTGCTTTGAGTAAGCCTGAGTCACTGTGCTGAGTAAACCATCTCTTCATCTCTAGCCAGACAGCTGTGTTTGGATTACAGCCTCAAAGCCAACCATGACGTCTTGTCCTGAGATGGGCTGTAATTCATCCTTCTGTCCTCAAACTTGCTTGCTTCAAGCTTTGATTCCCTTTTATTACTCATTCAAATGTGTCTTTTTGTCACTGTGAACATTTTTGGACCTTTTTTTAATGTAATTTTTACCTTCTGACATAATTAATGTTGCAGTTTCCAGAATTTGTAGAGGAGTACGTGGCAAAGAGTGATACTGTTGGTCTCACAGAAGGCTCTCTGCCTGTACATATTATACTTTAGTATCAATATATTGATATCTCTGCAGATCTTTTAGTCATGTATACAATTTTCCCAAAAGGACTTGGAAAATGGAGATCTTTTCTTCTGGAGTTCATCTCTCAATTTACCCCATCATATTGTAATCTACTGTGTTTGACTGCCTTAGTCTCCCAGGGAGAACGGGGCGTCGTGGATGCTTCTGGACACTACACTGTGATTGGCTATCCTATGGTGGCGGGACTTTGATCAGCACATGACCCATCACAACAATGGGTTGTGCTTATCAACCCAACCCAGGAGGAGCCATTTCTCGGTTGTAGCATCTCTCTTTATTTGGTTTCAGCCCCCCCTTCCTCCTGCAAAAAATAGGATTTTTTTATTGTACTTTCTTTTTGTTTTGTTTTTGAGATTAATTTTAATGTCTCTGAAACTTTAACTTTTGATTTTATTTTTAAGAGCATTGTTATCTTGATCATTGGCAGAAGAAATGTTCAAAAAATAAAGCAAAAAAAGAAATAATGGGCACTAGACGAGTCATTTTAAAATAAAAATTAATGTTTTTTCCAAACCTGCTTCTGGAAGTGTCTTTTGTGTGTCTGTGAAGCTTAGAAGACCATGAATATTCTGGTGGGACTTAAAAACTGCAAAGATCATGTTTTTTGTTTGGCCTTGGTTGGCCAAGTTTTAGGCACTTCAGAGCTGTGTCAAATGTCCCTCTCATTTGTTAAAAGAATAATGGTGAATCAAAATGAATAACACATCTTGTAATTAACAAGGTTTTCTACAGCACCTGATGTGGTCAAATTTACTCGGACAAGTCAAAATGTCTGTTGTAAAAATCCATTCTAGTCTATTGACGTTCATTCAGTTCTGTACTGTGTAAAGTTCTATCAGAAGTTCTTGAAACTTACTTGAGTTGTGCATTCATTCACATTAAACAAGTAAGTCTGTAAATCATGACTTCATGATGATAAGAATAATGTAACTGATAAAAATAATGCAGACTAGATGTTCTGTAATTATACAAGTCAATCAAGTTTGTACAATTGAATTGGAGTTCAGTGTTTTTCAGTTTCTTTTTTGTCTACGTAAACAGAAATTGAAATTTCAAACTTAATTGAATGAAACAGTCAGATTCGTAGGTCAACAGTCACACTAACAGCCAGACAGCAACTGGTGATGCAAAGAGTCTCCTTACATACAAGTATATATTCATCTTATATTGTATCTTAGCTTGTTGAAAGAGCTGCCAAACAAACATCCTGAGGTAGGAGTGTTCTGCTGACTTTTGCAGGCTTTATAGCTAATTAGCTTATCAGCTGCAACATTCTGGGCAGCTTCGAAATGTGCCTGCAGATATCACTTTGGTCACTTTAGTAATGAATAATGTGGACCTAATTCTCCACCACTGCTAAAATACTTTTGATCTAGCAACCACGGCTCTCAGTCTGCTACATCAGCTCCAGCGCCAGATTATTCTTTTACTAACCAACTGCGAGCAAAACACAAGCACCGCCCATTAACACCAGACAGCCGCTGTAAATACAGTTAGGAAATAATGACATGACAGTAAGGCTGACAAAGATTTTGATGGCCCTGGTCGTCCACTGGTCAAGAGGGAGAGAGATTGGAGGGACCTGCGCCCTCGGCCGTGTGCCTGTTCTTAGCTGTCCTCCTATGTCCACACCCCCCTGGGTGACCTGGTAGTCCAGTAAACAACCAGAGAAACGGAGGGAGCTCTGTGGGATATAATGAATTTAGTGTTTAATCAAACTACAAAAGACACAATAGTATGCTATCGAGTGTATTATTGCCAACTGCATGTTCGGTGGATGTCTGGTGTTAATGGGTTGTGCTAGTGTTTTTCTTGTGGTTGTTTAAAACAAACAGCCAGCGGTGGAGCTGATGTAGCAGACTGTAGCAGCTCTAGTTACCTGGTATACACACCATAACAGCTGGCTGTCAGAGCTGCAGTGGCTCTGGGCTCGTTAGGTAACATTAGAAAGAAAAGCCAAGTGGCAGAACAGTGGCAGAGCAGCCAAGCAGCAGATGTCTGTCTGCTCAACCAAACAAGCCCAGAGACACTCTGGGTCACTTACAGCGAAGTGCAGATCAGGAGGATGAGTGACAGACAGGACCAGCGGAAGAGCAGGAGAGAGGCTGAACATTACTTCACTACATAACCAGAGCTACTGTGTGATTTAACAGTTTGAGTCAAGAAAATGCATCCAATCAGTGATAGAGTAGGGCGGGTCTTGAGAGAGCATGAGTAGGTTTGATATAAATGCATCAAAGACATCTTTGTACTGTGTTGGAGAGATATTATCTTAAGTTGGCAATCTAACCAGCTAGCCCAGCCTTTCCTCTTTCATACTACCACTTTTATGTCAAGAGGAGATAGTCTGGGGGATAAAAAGCTGCAAGTTCACTAACTATTTTATTTCAGTCAATAAAACAAACTCAAAATGTCAAGGAAGTAAATATTTGTATACCTATTTCCTTTCCAAAAGAAAAATGTATCTTTATACCGACTGAATTCAAGTTTCTCTTTAACCAAACTAAGACAAGCTTAGTTACCTAAATAATTCCTTGTCAAAGAAACTTTATCCAAACTAATTTAAACACACCAACAGTCTTGGTTTGTCTTTCCTCGATTCACCTCCGTTTTGATCAAAGTGAATCATCAATTCACAGAGTGAGATGAAGGATTTTCTGGCTTGATGCGCTGTTTGATGCCCGATCACCTTCCTTTGGCCATTGTTTATGGGCTGAAATATGTGCCACTAGAAACTGAATTTGAATCATCAATATTTGAATTTGAATTGCTAAACTTGAATAATTGCATTAAAAAACTGAATTTGAATCACATAATTTGAATTTGTATTGTTTAATTTGAATCATTGCATTGAAAATCTGAATCTGAATATTATAATTAGGGCCCGAGCAGGTCTAGACCTGCGAGGTCCCTATTGTTTTTCTCGTGATTATTTTTTTCCCCCCGCAAATGATCGCATTTTTCACTGCCTGAACATACCCAAAAACTCACCAAACTTGGAATATAACGCACACCTGGCGAAAAGTTTTATAATCTATTGTCGTCCTGAATTTCCACCAAGGAAATAATATATATAATCAAGGAAAGTGCGTTTTGGCTCATAACTCCTATATACTTTGTCGCACATTCAAAAACCTTACATCTACTCGTTCAGTGAGTTCTGATGAATCTCGTCATCTAGGCCACCCATTTCCGCCTACAGTTTTTTTTCACTAGTTCATGAAATGTTGCAAACCTACTTTTTCAAACTCCTCCCAGGCGATTTCACCAATTGGCACGAAACTTGTGACTTGTAAATTACAATTTACTGTGACTGACATCCGGGTAGTTAAGGAAGAGCAATCGAGCGCAGATAACTAGGACATAGTCAATGGTCACAGTCTCCACAGAATACCTCCGCTCTCCTCGCACAATTACCACACACGGGCTTGTGGCATTTCAAGTGTCCAACGTTTTGTTCCATTTGCAGCTCTTTCGGAACAGCACTACCTCCGTGTCCGTGTCTTTTGCTGCTACTGCGGTGGTTGCTTCAGCTGCTGCCCACCTTGTGCAGAGTGCCGCGCCCCCTTTTCCCTCCATGTATTCTGCCCTCAGCTCCTTATACAAGATGCGGGCATTGATCCCAGCCAGGTGGAGGATTTTATTGAAGACCGCCACTGGCCATCTTCGCGTACTGCCTTTGATGGAGTACGCCCTCGCATCTATCTGGTCCGGGACGTCCTCGCCGTACTTGGTGTTGTTGTAGTACATCACAGACTCTGGGTTTGCCTCCGCCCCACTAAAGGTGCCCAAACCTGTGTGCATGGTGCTCAGGATGCAGACATTCTTCCTCAGCTTTCCCTGGTACACAGTGAGAGTCGCATCACTTCAGCACCTCGTGCTGAACATCTCCGCTTGCTGTTTCATGGAGGGGGGAACTCCCGTTTTTGTTTGCCTATGGTGCCAACCAGGCTATATAATACAACTATATAATAATTCACTTACAAGTACATTCGCAAAGAAGTACAGCTGGAGACCGCTAACATAGAAACACAGGAAATACAATGAAAGCAGCAAACTGCGAGAAAAAGAGAGACAGCGAGATCCTCCCAGTGGCATTTGCATGTAGTGGCACCGCAGTGGCAACCTGTGGCATGTCTGTGGCATTTCCTGGCACCCGCTCGGCAGTTCAGAAATTTTATATATATATATATATATATATATATATATATATATATATATATATATATATATATATATATATATATATATATATATATATATATATATATATATATATATATATATATATATATATATATATATATATATATATATATATATATATATATATATATATATATATATATATATATATACACACACACACATATACATACATACACATATTTAATATATAATAGGTCAAGACCTGCAAAACTATGTACATTAAAATGTGTAAACAAGTAGAGATGCGACGGACATGCCACAGGTTGCCACTGCGGTGCCACTACCTGCCAATGCCACTGGGAGGATCTCTGTGCTGCTGGAGAAAAATGTAACAATGAAACCCTGTGAATTAATGTGCGGTCAATATGACCGCTTATGGCCAACATAGGACAAACTTATTATATTTTCTTTGCTTTGTGTGTAATTTATATAAAAACTTGTTCTAAGTGTTATAAGGGTTTTTTTTTCTCCTTAAGTGTTGAAATTTTCCTCAATTCCTAATATATACATTTAATGAAAAGAAATTACGTGTTAAATAAACTTGATTTAACATGGTAGATACTATCATATTGTTTTTCACCTTATGATGCAATTTCCACTTCCTTTGTATATGAAATAAGTTGAAGTGGACTGGGACCCACTATAGGCCGGGGACGAAGACGAAGACGTAGGCGTTCTGGAGGCCGGCGACGAAGACGAAGGCGTTCTGGGGGCCGACGACGAAGACGAAGGCGTAGGCGCTCTGGAGGCCGGCGACGAAGGCGTGGGCTGGCACCCACTGGAGGCCGGCGGCGAAGGCGAAGGCGTGGGCTGGCACCCACTGGAGGCCGGCGGCGAAGGCGAAGACGTGGGCTGGGACCCACTGGAGGCCGGCGGCGAAGACGTGGGCTGGGACCCACTGGAGGCCGGCGGCGAAGACGTGGGCTGGGACCCACTGGAGGCCGGCGGCGAAGACGTGGGCTGGGACCCACTGGAGGCCGGCGGCGAAGACGTGGGCTGAAGCCCTCTTGAGGCCGGATCGCTGACTGGGAAACCCTCCTGGGCCTTGGCCGGACCACCAACAGAGGTTCGCAGGGAGCTGGTGGCCTGTGAGCCAATAAAGGGTCGCTGGAGGCAGACGACCTCGGCCTGGCCTCCGACCAAGGAGCTGGCACTGGACTTGGCACGGGACTTGGTACTGGCCTCGGCCGGGCCTCCGACCGAGGAGCAGGCGCTGGACTTGGCGTGGGACTCGGCCGGGCCTCCGACCGAGGCGCTGGGGCAGGACTTGGCATGGGCCTCGGCCGGTCCTCCGACCGAGGAGCAGGGACGGGACTTGGCATGGGCCTCGGCCGGTCCTCCGACCGAGGAGCAGGGACAGGCGCCATCAGGTCCGCCGACTGAAGGCCACAGGCAGGAACAGGCGCCGTCAGGTCCGACGACTGAAGGCCACGGGCAGGAACAGGCGCCGTCAGGTCCGACGACTGAAGGCCACAGGCAGGAACAGGCGCCGTCAGGTCCGACGACTGAAGGCCACAGGCAGGAACAGGCGCCGTCAGGTCCGCCGACTGAAGGCCACTGGCAGGCGCCGTCAGGTCCGCCGACTGAAGGCCACTGGCAGGCGTCGACCGGGCCACCGACTGAAGGCCACTGGCAGGCGTCGACCGGGCCGCCGACTGAAGGCCACTGGCAGGCGTCGACCGGGCCGCCGACTGAAGGCCACTGGCAGGCGTCGACCGGGCCGCCGACTGAGGGCCACTGGCAGGCGTCGACCGGGCCGCCGACTGAGGGCCACTGGCAGGCGTCGACCGGGCCGCCGACTGAGGGCCAGCTGGAACCGTTGTCAGCCATTCCGTCAAAGGGGATGACCCAGCTGGCATCGGCTGGGCAGCCAACACCGGAGCTGGGAATCGAGCAGAGGCATGGTCCGTGGCCGGAGCTGAGGCATGGTCCTTGGCCGGAGCTGAGGCAGGAGTTTGGGCTGGGACCCCAGAGCCTGACTTCAGGGAGCCAGGACGGGCCTCGGCCGTTCCTCCGACCGAGGCGCTGGGGCAGGACTTGGCATGGGCCTCGGCCGGTCCTCCGACCGAGGAGCAGGGACAGGACTTGGCATGGGCCTCGGCCGGTCCTCCGACCGAGGAGCAGGGACAGGCGCCATCAGGTCCGCCGACTGAAGGCCACAGGCAGGAATAGGCGCCGTCAGGTCCGACAACTGAAGGCGACGGGCAGGAACAGGCGCCGTCAGGTCCGACGACTGAAGGCCACAGGCAGGAACAGGCGCCGTCAGGTCCGACGACTGAAGGCCACGGGCAGGAACAGGCGCCGTCAGGTCCGACGACTGAAGGCCACGGGCAGGAACAGGCGCCGTCAGGTCCGCCGACTGAAGGCCACTGGCAGGAACAGGCGCCGTCAGGTCCGCCGACTGAAGGCCACTGGCAGGCGCCGTCAGGTCCGCCGACTGAAGGCCACTGGCAGGCGTCGACCGGGCCGCCGACTGAAGGCCACTGGCAGGCGTCGACCGGGCCGCCGACTGAAGGCCACTGGCAGGCGTCGACCGGGCCGCCGACTGAAGGCCACTGGCAGGCGTCGACCGGGCCGCCGACTGAGGGCCACTGGCAGGCGTCGACCGGGCTGCCGACTGAGGGCCACTGGCAGGTGTCGACCGGGCTGCCGACTGAGGGCCACTGGCAGGTGTCGACCGGGCCGCCGACTGAGGGCCAGCTGGAACCGTTGTCAGCCATTCCGTCAAAGGGGATGACCCAGCTGGCATCGGCTGGGCAGCCAACACCAGAGCTGGGAATCGAGCAGAGGCATGGTCCGTGGCCGGAGCTGAGGCATGGTCCGTGGCCGGAGCTGAGGCATGGTCCGTGGCCGGAGCTGAGGCATGGTCCGTGGCCGGAGCTGAGGCAGGAGTTTGGGCTGGGACCCCAGAGCCTGACTTCAGGGAGCCAGGACGTGGACGGGCTCGTCGCTTTCTCGGTGGAGCCTTGTAGGCCAGCCGGGTTCCACAAAAAGGAGACATTTTAGCTGAGGCATGGGCTGAGGCATGGGCTGGTAGCTTGGCTGCGGCTGAAGAAACCAAGGCCTTTCTGAGGTTAGCCAGCTCCGCTATAAAGAGTGCGACACACGGAATTTCCTTCAACCAAGGCCTAATAAACAGTTCTTCATCAAAACTTGCTATGGCTCTTAGCTTCTTTTCTGTGTCAGCCTCTCCACTGACAACCTCCAACAGTCTGTCCCCTAGCCTACAAAGCTGTAGGCTGTAGTCTGCTGGGTCCATTTTAGGTCTGGTCGTTCTGTCAGGTCGGGGTTTTAGGGAAGACTATGGAAAGGGGAAGGTGGACCCAAACGCAGTAACACACGAGAGGCAAGGCGTGGGGAAACAAAAGGCGAGCTTTTATTTAACAAAAGCTGAATACAAAAACAGGAGCAGACAAAACGGGGCAGGAGGCAAAGTATCAACCAAAAACAGCAAGACAAAGTAGTAAAATAAAACAGTTCAACAAAGTGCAAAGAAAAAGGCAAAGTTCAAATCAAACATGGAAAAATACAAAACTCAAATCCAAAAACACATACCGTGGGGGAACAAGGAACAGACAGGAGCAGGCACATGAACTGGAGCGTGGACAAAGACGGACGCTGACAAGAACAATGACCAGACCCGGAGTGAAGGGAACACAGAGACTAAATACACAAACACTGATGACAAGACGAGGAACAGGTGAGGTGGACCAACAGGTGAGATAACGAAGGGGAGGAGCACATGAAGGGACCAGGGCAATGGACAGAGGGAGCCAGAGGGAACATAGGAAAAAACACAGGAGAACTTAAAGGACACATGAGGGCATGGGAAAAACAAGACACAAGACAAGATACAGAGACATGGAAATCAAATACAAGAAAACACAAGACAAAACCAGACAAGAACACAACAAACAGATCTACAGTCATGACAGTATGTGAAACAAAATATAATAGCCTACAAAAAATTCACATGCCAGAAGAAATATGCCTCTGAGCTTGAGAGGAAAAAGTCAAAAAAAGTCAAAATAATTGTTGTTTTTGGCTTGCAGGGCTCACATGTGAACACGTAGGTCGTGTCTGTAGATGCATCTATATCCAACATGTAAATGCTCAAATATGGCCTTGGTTAGGCTGGCGCGTTTGCTGGCTCATCGGTGGTAGCGGGAGGGTTGTCCATGACATGCTTGTGCCATATGCTTGTGCCTTCCTTGGCACAAAGACCCACACACTCTGTGAAGCATTTGAGTGCTGCCAGGGCAAGCCAATCAGAGGCAGTGTTGGCTTTGCATGTCACGACATGTTTCATGCCTTTTTTCAAAGAAAAAAAAATTATATTATATAGGTCTTGTTTAAATAAAAAATATTTCATGTTGTTGGTCAAAATTGTAGTTTGTAAATTGAGTAGTTAAACTAGAAAAAACGACCCAAAAAGTAATTGAATTACTTGACACGGCACAAAATATGAATGTAGTTTAACTACCAGCAAGTTACAGCAAATTGTAGGTAAGCTATGTAGTTCAACTATATGTAGTTTACGTCTCCCCAAGACTGGAGGAATTGATATAGATTTCTGACCATTTAACCTTTATTTTTAACCACTTTGTCTATTCAGACTTAATTTCCTGTTATTTCACGACCTAGTAGATGGAAATAGTTTGGATAGTCTTGGACTGTTTGAAATCCACATGAGATGCACATGAGAGTCATCCACTTAATTAGCAGCCTCATGGTCACCACGTCTCCACTTCTTTCTCCGTTTCGTGGCAGGTGGCAACCAGCCAGCAACGGTAAATTACGTAGGTGAAAACGTAGGTGCTGATTGGCCGAAGAGGAGTCCTAGTTATCAGCGCTCGATTGCTCTTCCTCAACTACCCAGATGTCAGTCACAGTAAATTGAAATTGAATTGCAAGAACTGAATTTGAATTTTGAGAACTAAATGTGAAAATATATAGAGAGTTGAACTCCAAACTAATAAATTCTATTTCAAATTAGAATATTCAGATTCAGCTTTTCAATGCAATGATTCAAATTAAACAATACAAATTCAAATTATGTGATTAAAATTCAGTTTTTTAATGCAATTATTCCAGTTTAGCAATTCAAATTCAAATATTGATGATTCAAATTCAGTTTCTAGTGGCACATATTTCAGCCCATAATTGTTCTAGATAGAAATGCGACTTATTGTCAGTGTTTGGGAGACTTAAACTATATAGCTTAACTACAATTTGCTGTAACTTGCTGTTAGTTAAACTACATTCATATTTTGTGCTGCATCAAGTTTTTCAACTACTCTTTGGGTCATTTTTAGTTTAGTTTTTTTTGTTTAACTACTCAATTTAACTACTCAAATAGTCAATTTTGGCCAATAACATGAAATATTTTTTATATAAAAAAAGGACCTATATAATATTAAATTTATTTTTTTATTTTTTATTTTTTTTTATTTAGTTTAGTTTTTTTTGTTTAACTACTCAATTTAACTACTCAAATAGTCAATTTTGGCCAATAACATGAAATATTTTTTATATAAAAAAAGGGCCTATATAATATAAAATTTATTTTATTTTATTTTTTTAAAAAGACATGAAACATGTCATGACATGCTAAGCCAATGCTGCCTCTGATTGGCTTGCACTGGCAGCACTCAAATGCTTCACAGAGTGGGCGGGTCTTTGTGCCAAGGAAGGCAGTGCTCATATGGCACAAGCACGTCATGGACAACCCTCCCACTACCCCCGATGTGCACCCGAACGCGCCAGCCCAACCATGGCCATATTTGAGCATGTACATGTTGGATATAGATGCATCCACAGACACGACCTACATGTTTCGTGCCCAAGAGTTAGCGCCTCTGAAGTTCCTGTGATGTTGACCAAACATGTCAGCTTTTGCTCTTTGGAAAATAAAACTTGAGTTGAGAGGCATATCTCTGCTGGCATGTGAATTTTTTGTATGCTATTACATTTTGTTTCAGTTGCTAAGGCTACTTTTTAGCAGTAGTTTTACAAACTACCTTTCTCCAGGGGTAGAAATGTAGTTTGTTCAAGCTACTGCCAGGCTGAAGTACATTTAGTTTTACAAGCTACGGTTGCAATGTAGCTTCCCCAACACTGCTTATTGTGCACTCACAGGCAGCAAGGCTAACACTTCGATCCACAAAATTGAAGAAGCTCATATCAGCTTGTGATGAGCAAAAGGAAAGACAAGCAGCAGTTATAATCACTTGCACTGAAAAACAGCAGCATATCATCATCAAATCAGCGGTCCAGAAGAAGAAAATGCAACTTTAAAGCACACAACATACAACATACATGATCAATAACACATTAGTACATAGTAACTAATTATCATTGGTGTCGTCCAGACAGTGTCCAGTGTGATTGCACTGGTGGGGATAAGCGTGTGTCCTTCCACCACATTAATCCAGCTTCTTTCCTTAGCATGGATGAATAGGCTAGAATTGCGTTGAGTTTAGGGGCACTTTCAGCCAATGGGAGAACAGGGTTTTGAACTTGGAGAATAGGTAATGGGAGCACTCAATCACTTGCGGATTCAGGGTCCACACAGCAACGGTTTCTGGGGCTTTGGGGACTCCTAAGGGTTTCCATGGTCACCGCTATAATCGTCATGCTTAGCCAGTCAGCAGCTGGGGAGGAGGAGGGAATATTCTATAGCGCTCTAGTCAGTGTCTCAATTAGATCCTCACTGTTTCTGCATGTCCCCCTGTGTTAGTCCTCCCAGATCTCAACTGGAGATTTCGTTAAATGAAAATTCACTTATTAACTGTTTTAACCATTTCAATAAATTGTTGTAAGTTTTAGTTTCAGGTTAGTTTTTTCAGGGGCACACAAATCAGAGAAATTAAACATCAAAATCAAATTCAGCTTGTGTCCTATTTTTTGTGTTCCCTATATTTAATCTCAGCATAAAATCAAGAGTACAAAAAACAAAGCATATTTTGTATCACATTCATAAACTTCAACTTCTATAATAATATCAAATGAACAAATAATACGCAGATCTGTAGGTTGCTGTGTTTCTGCTATGCTTATGTCCTCTCTTTCTTTTGCAAATCAAATTGAACAGTGGATGATACTAGTTGTACCCAGAATATTTCTTTGACTACCCAGTATTTGAAATTCAAGTCTTCTCTGTATACTATTGTTGGCCAGGATTGGTAAATATGTCACCAATAAGTGCGTTACAACTGAACGCTGCTTCCTGATGACTAAATCCAAAGTCAGTAAGCACTCTGTTTACACAAAGTCAGGTGTTGTGAGCTTACAGGGACTGTCAGTGAAGTAATCAAAGGCTGAACACTGATTTCCAATAAAGCAGCCTAATTTGCATGTTCTCTTGTCAATTGAATGACGGCTGCTGGTCTATTTCAGGTCAGTCGATGGCCCCCGGCTGTTCAAACCCACACACCATCAGCATGTATGTGACGTGTGTGTTATTCTGCTACGGCTGTCAGATGAATGGATTAATAATCAGTCTCCCTGACTCAGCCACTGATCAAGCATGATTTCTCTGTGTGTGTGTGTGTGTGTGTGTGTGTGTGTGTGTGTCTGACAGGCTAACTGGGTGGTTGCAGTGATCTATGAGGACTAACAGCAGGTTGCATACTGACAGGTGTCAGATGTCTGGTATCGGTCACTGTGGCTTTAAGTAAGCTGTAAGAAAGTGAGTAGTCGAGGATGAAGTTTAAGCTCATGCTACAGTGTGAGTTTGTGTAGGAGGTAAGACTAGTTGAGCCAAAAAAGTAATGAGTAATGTGTATAAAGGGGCCATATTAATGAGGTCAAGGCCTTCACATGGATTAGATTGTGATATCTGGAGTTCATAGCAGTTTTAGGAAAAGTGAAAAATAACGTGTTGTGAGTATTACTCGCAAACTTTCTATTATATTCTCATGTTTCAACAAATGAGGAACGACTGGCACTTGATGTCGAAATCTGCTTCATAATATACAGTTCACACAATACCAAGATGGTATTGGTAATTTGGTATTTTGTAAGTTGCTTCCGTGTTTTTTTGTTGTGTTTGCTTTGTGGGTGAGCTGATTCCCGAGGAACTTCACAATTTTCTCACACGATGTTCTCACATGTTTGAGAAAGGCAAAAAAAGACTACAGGCCAATTCAGACACAACGCAACCACAGCACCACTGCACTCTGCAAACCTTTATTTTCAACGATTTGCACTGCGCAATAATAGCAACTACATCCAAGGTACACATACAGTAAACGTCGACTTTTGCCACTTTTACATACGAAAATAGATATGTTCTTCTCAAAAGATGTAAATGTAATGATGTAACCAACATACTTCCATACGTCCGTTATGTTGACAGGTGTTAGATAATATATCTAGTCGAGGCTAGCTCAGGACAAGAAGTACTGACAACAACACACATGGTGACAGTGGAGGACATTGTAATAATACAGTGCCTGATAAGAAAGAGGAAAAACCGTAGGCTGTGTTGTGACCATTAAATATAACAGAATTCTGATAATTCTTTGCACTTCAACAATGAGAGAAGTTGACGAACATCATTTCCAGTAATTTAAGGGTTAGGGTTATAAGCTTATAAATATTGTCAGAATTCTAACATGCACACAATTATAATTCTAGCACATTGATATAAAGTATGATATTGTTCCAGTGTTTACCATTTATAGTTTTGTATGTTAGCATGCTTACATGTGCTAATTTGTACCAAACAAATATTACAGCTGAAGGTAATGGGAATATCATTAGTATCAGATGTTACCATCCCTAAAGATTCCCTCAGACCAGGATGGACTGCTAACTGAGCTGGGACCACAAGGGGAATTGCAGTGGGTCAATCCTGAGCAGCTGGGCTGTCAGAGTCTTTGAGTTGCAAAATGTGAGTCACTTACTACAAATGTTTCAACACATGGTCACAATATGTCATCTTTTTTAATCCCATTTACCGCTTGAACTTCAGTGATCATATTGAGGTCCGAGCACTTCTAAAATGCGGGTAACCTACACCCAATACTGTGCCTGAACACAAAAGGTGACGTGCTGTACAGCCCCAGGCTATTAAGTGTTTCACACAGTATAGATATGTTTCTAATATGTACATCACTCCCTTAATGGAAAACAATAGATATTGTTGGAAGTTCATATGTTAATTTTGTAATTCCTACTGGCCCTCTATCCCCTCGTTCCTCTCACTTTACAGACCTGCATGTCCTGACAGCTCCAGTCAGTGTGGCCAAAGGTAGATAAAGGCAGCATCATCAGTCTAAGTGTGGCCTTACCCAATCCATTTGTGAGAGAGAGACAGAGAGAGAGAGATCTGTAGGGGTGTCTAAACAAGGACTGTCGGATCAGTTCCTGCAGAGCGATACCACTCATCCTTACTGCATTCCTCAAACCTCCTCAAAACACTGCACAGCGGCATATTTTACAGCCCACAGCGAGTCATGTGCTCTGTGCAAATATGCATGTGCTTGTGTGTGTGTTCTGTGTGAGTAAGAAGGGCATGAAATGTCTTGTAGGCTCACAATGTTTCTAAATGTTGATGTGATGACGATATTTATGAGCCCTCACAGAGACAGGATAATGACACAGGGGTTTGGATCAGATTAATTTCAAATTGGGTAAACTGGTGAATGTACTCATGCGCTGTAGTTGTAATAATAATAATAATAATAATAATAATACAAAAAATTATGATAAAATGTTCTAAATGTGTGTGTCAGTGTGAGTTTCTGTGTCATCAGTGATGTTTCACTTTTTTTCCCTTGAAGATTGAAAGACTGAAAGACTGAAAGGCTGTAAGGCTGTAATGTGATACATCTGTTTAATCCTGAGCCATGGATAGACAATTAATCCAGGCAAAGTAGTGTTTTACAACAGACTAATTGTAAAATAATTTTTTGCAGCTTAGATCATTTCTATGAGGTGTCCAGAACGACATATTAAAAGTCCTAAGAAATCCTAGGAGGAAATATGTTAAATTCTCATCAATCCGAGATGTGTGCCAATAAGGCCAGGCAACAATACACCCCAATAGGGCCATTTTTTTCCTTTACTCCTATCAAAATGAAACTTTACACAATGAAAGTACCCATGAAAAATAACTTTTTTGGCATTACAAGTTTCTTTTGAAATGAATTTGAATATGCACATGAGCTCCACACTTATTGAATATGTCCTAACTTGCATAGGCAGAAACACCATTCATATGTATGACAAATACATCGGCCCAATCTTCATCCAATCATCCTACTGCTAATGGGTAATGGCAATGCTGCTTTTAGACTGGCCTCTAACCTGAAAACTGCCTGGCTTGGTAGTACCTGCCAGGGGTATAATCCCCGCCAGTATAGTCTTCAGGGTCACAGAGGAACACAAGCCTCCCTACCACGACAAGGTAGCAACAACAGGGGAGGGTTTTTTGTTTTTGGTGTTTTTTATTTTATTTTATTTTTTTTTGTTTGTTTTTCTTTTTACATTTTTTAAATGTTTTTTATTTCATTTTTTTTTAATCCAGCCTGGATCCTCGACCCCTTCTCTGTGGCTCTTGGTTCTGGCACACCCTATATCAGTTCTTGTTTGTTCTTTGCTTAGTTCTTCCCCTCCGGGTCATATTCATCTGATAAATCAGGCAACTGTGAGTTTGTGCAGCTAGTACCATGACATTCTTCGCAAATGGCAGTGTAAGGGAGTCCACATTTTTTGCATGTGCATCTCTTTGTGCTGCAGTCTTTCTTCCAACTACAGCGGACTACATCTAGTATTTCTGGTGGTGCCGCAGACTGATCGGTCATTATTGGCATACATCTCCCATCCAAAACATGCCACCCCCAGGCTTTTGGGTCCATACGTTCACCTCCCCCTTTCCACTCCATCATTTGGTAAAAGATCCGAAGACTTTGGAACTTTGCAGCTGTTGATGTTGGAGGGAGAGTTTGAGGTTCCACTGGAGAGCCAGTGAGAGTTCTGAGTTACTTTATCACAGAATCACCTGTATCTCAGCATATCCAGTGATTCATCTTTTTTGCCCCCATACAGTGATACTAGAGCTTTTTCACCTACTGCAATGATGATGCCTTTCCCTAAATTTTCCTGTGACTGGTTGAACACCTTAGCTTGTTCGAGAAAGCTAGTGTCATTCTTTCCTTTTTTCAGTGCCATTCCCTTTCCTATGCCAAATAGTCGAGACTTAGAATCACAGCCTAAAATGGCATGGATGAAGAGGAGATTGTCACACACCGTCTGCTTTATGCACCATATCCGTCTTGTTTTTGTTGCTTTCTTTGGTTCGGGTGCCAGAAACAGCTCCTGTGCATTCAGATCAGCGTGATGCAATAAGAGTAGTAACAAGTCTGTGTCATTACCAGTGTTGGGCACGTTATTTTTAAAAAGTAATTAGTTATAGTTAATAGTTACTTCTCCCAAAAAGTAACTGAGTTAGTAACGGAATTACTCCACTATAGAAGTAATTAGTTACCAGGAAAAGTAACTATTGCCTATCAATGCATTCAATTCAGTCTGTGTCACAAGTTTTTGTGAGGCTGTTAGCGGAGCTCACGTTAGCGACACCTGGCCTGCTGTCATCATCAACAGCGCCAGCAACGGTGTTTTTTCGCCAGTGTTAGTTTTGTAGAAGCGTGTGCCACTGAGAGATGCTTCATTAGATCAGAGTTGCTTACAACGGACATGGACAAAGGAGATTAAAGTAGTGTGTGTACTTCCACTTTGATAACGTTAACTTTCCCTCCGGACTCGCCATTGCTGCAGTTCGTGTCATGCTGGTGCATTACTGCTGTTTATATTTGTTTTTCTATTATGTGCCGTGTCTTATTCTGTTAACTGCATGTTTTGTTAATCTATTATGTGTTTTCTTGAATCTCTTCAGTTATGATTGTTTATGATTGGAGTGTATTTTCTTTTGATTTGAGTTGATTATATGCATGATTTAGAAACGGCTGATTATGATTTGAACAGTGAATGCCACTTTTGATTGACACCCACATTAGCCAATCAGCTGTTAGAGCAGGCCCACAGATGATTGATAGGCAGGCCAGGTAGTCGATGAGCTCTCTCTTTGTTTTCTCTTTAGGCGCCGACACACGGGGGAGAAGGGCGGCAGCGGAGGAAAACATCAAGGCCGACCAGAGACACCAGTGATAGTGTAGGAGGCCTCTGCATGTGGAGTGGCGGAAGAGGGAGCTTCTGCACCAAAGCTGTCCATGGGTATCGCTAGGAGCAGTTTCAGCCGAGGTGGACCAAGGCTGGGAGCAGCTAGGCAACAGTGAGGTTCACGGCTACACAGAGTGGAGGACGACTCGCGGAGTTCAAGTCAGCGTGGTGGAGTGGCGGCGCTAAACCACTGATAGGGGTTACACACTGGCAGGGCTCCGGCATGATTCTGGTTCCTGAACGCAACTTTGAACCGGCCGGCGCGTTCAGACTGAAAAAATAATTGGTTTGGAACCTAAAAAGTCGGTTCTCAGCGGAACCTAAAAATAGTTGGTTTTTCCTTGGGAACCGTGACATCATCAGTGGGTGTGTCAAGCAGGAAAGCAGGAAGAGAAGGAAAGAAAGCAGAGAAGACGATGGAGAATAAAAAATGTTCAGTGGTCGACAGAAGAAACTAAGTGTTTGGTGGCGATTTGGGCATCACCTGAATTCCAGGAGAAATTAGAGACCTCCACAAGAAAGAGCAAACTATACAACAAACTTTCGGAAGAGATGGCCAAGGCTGGGTTCACCCAAACGCCAGACCAAATAATTAATAAACTTGAGCAAATAGCTGCAGTAACAAAACAAACACTCGTAAATAATCCACACGACCTGCCATATTGCCGTTGCTGTGTTTACTTCTGCCTGTGTGACGCGGAATGACGTCCTCCCACTTTGGTTCCACTTAAACTGGTGTGAAAGCGGGCTGGTTCGCCAGACAGCACCAAGGTTCTGAGACTCCAGAACCGAACCGGTGCCAGAACCAGAACCATGCCAGTGTGAAACCGCTATGAGAGGACAAAGACTGGATCATGGCTGTGAGCTCTGAGACTGTTGAATTTTAACATTGTTTTAGTTCTGTTTTTAAGAGAATGTTTCCCCCATTTTAAGAAAAGTAATTGTTCCAACCAATTCGGGTGCAATAAATATTTTCTGTATACAATCGTGTTCGGGTTTTTAAGTACTGCTCACCCTTGTATTTAAAAAGAACTTGCACTTTAAAGATGGTGGTTTGTGATTAACATCTAAAACATCTGAGAGAGAAGAGAAAACCACCCTTTTTGACCTTCACCTCTGCTAGTTTGTGTGAGTGAGGCTGCTGTGTGCGTGTGTGGCTTGTTTGTAAACCGAACACTGCCTCTGATTGGCTTAAGAACTCTCACTCAACGTTAGAGAGCCAATCATCATCACTTATGCAGTTGTCCCGCCCCTCCCTCCTCCCTCACCGGAGGAAAAAAACAGCTCTGCAGCTCTGGTGGCTGAGAGTCGAGTCGGTGACAACAGCTTCAATGATCAGCTTCAGTTTGTAACGCGCCGCATTTAATAGTCGGTAACGGTAACGGCGTTGTAGTGATGGAAATAGTAATTAGTTAGATTACCCATTACTGAAAAAAGTAACGCCGTTAGTAACGCCGTTTATTCTAACGCCGCTATTCCCAACACTGGTCATCACCTACTAAGACTGTGTCTTTAGTTCTGGCAGAGGCAATGGCAGTTTGGACAATAAGCACATATGCATCTTGCTTTGCATGGTCAGTGATACACCCAGCCCTCTCAAGTTTATCACTGAGATAAACCAAGAAGCGTTGTTTTCCTTGTTGTTAAGGAACTGGTCCTTTTTGGGTTGGATGATCATGTCACCAGAGAAGTGTACAGTCACAGCGGAAGTAACAGCTGTTTGACGCAGTTGAGTGGCGTCTTTTATTGTTGGTTCTTCTTTGTAGCTATCAAAGACTATGACAGTAGCCGTACCATATTTCTGTGTGACATATCTGACATACATTTCACACACACTGTCATAAGTGGACCCGCGTGGCCATGGTAGACGATGTAGTAATGCAACCCCATCAAGGACATGCTGGACATCACTGATGGGTTGTCTTTGCTGCTGCTCAATAGATTTCCAGAGGACATTGGCAAGAATTGCCTTGTTTGCCTGTAGGGGGAGGTAGGATGATTCAAACAAAGCAGGCTGGTGACTGCAGAGTTCATACTTGAACAGTGATGGCAAATCTTCACAAAGGTCTCTCACTGCTACAAGCCTCTGGAATAACAGCTGTGGATCCACTACCACTGTCTCTCCTTTGATCTTGACAGTTGATCTAGATGCAAGTGTCACTGCTTGGTCAGCTTTCCTGAAGGTGAATTCCTCCACTGGTTTCCCTACCATAGACTCCAAATTCTTGCACCCAATTTCCCTTGATTTCTCAACATTGACTCCCTGCTGGGCTGTTATACCATTAGCAATGCTGTGCAGGGAAGGGTTCTCAGTGAATGGGTCTTTCTCTTTGAGATAGGTGACCAGGGCAAGAGTGTCACTGACATCTCTAGTCTGCCTGGCCTTTGACAGGTCTTTATGTTGGTCGCTGGCCTCATATGAGACACCCGTGAAGGACTGCATAGCATTGTTGATGTTTGCACATGCTGGCATTAAGAGGTTCACTCCAAGCGTTGAGTCTCAGTAAATACTTTGCCTCTTAAGCCTCCATGTGTTTTTATACTTCTCATGAGCACCTGCTCAATAATGAGATCAGTGGACATTCCAGCTCAATACCTGTTGCTCCGCCTCACTACGTGAAATCCCTCCTCAAATTTCTTGTGGACATCTGGATGTGTTTCAGGTAGGGCTGTCATCATTTGCAGGTATACATAGGCCGATTTTGCATATAGTCTGTTTACAGAAGCAGCAAAGTAGGGTAGCATATCATGAACACACTGAAGGTGCAATCTCCAGTTGCCTGTCCTCTCAGCTTTGATGAATTTTCTCAGAATATCAGTCATATCAAATCAATCAAAATAAGCCCATTAGGGTGTATTTTGGGCATATTCAATTAGTATAATGCTCATATTCAAAGAAACTTCTAATACAAAATGTTTTTTCATATAGACTTTCATTGTGTAAAGTTTTATTGTGGTAGGATTAAAGGAAAAAATTAAGCTTATGCGAGTATATTTTGGGTAGCCTATATTCGATTAGTGTATAGCTAATTTGCATATTCAAATTCATTTTCAACTTGTAAACTTGTAATACAAAAGATTTTACTTTTTCATGGATACTGTCATTGTATGAAGTTTTATTTTGATGGGAGTAAAGGAAAAAAACAGCCCCATTGGGGTGTATTGTTGTCTGGCCTTACTGGCACAAATCTTGGATTGATGAGAATTACACACATTTCCTCAACTAGGATTTCTTAGGACTTTTAGTATGTTGTTCTGGACACCTCATAGAAATTATCTGTGCTGAAAAAAAATCTTTTACAATTAGTTCTATTTTTGGCTCCAAAGTGAGTTACTTTGACTGGACTAAATGTAAAACATGAAATGAAAGTCTTTCAACTTTTGTCAGTTGGTTCCTTTCACTAATTCAACATTTGGTTAGTCACAGCTCAGCGGGGTCCTAAATCCAAATGGACCAGCGTGCTCTGAGTCGTCTGTGTGCGAGCAAATGGTGTTGAAGTAACCCCTCACTCTGGGAATGAGCCCAGAGAAAGAGACAGGCAGGGATCCTGGGTGTGTATGAGCTTTGTGTGTGTGTGTGTGTGTGTGTGTGTGTGTGTGTGTGTGTGTGTGTGTGTGTGTGTGTTTTGGAGTGGGGATCTCTTCACACTTAATGAATTTACTCCACTCAAGAAAGATATCCCTTGTATCTTGTACTATTGCTCATGGTGTATGTGTTTTCTAGAAATGTTTGCACTAATTAGTCACTCTCTCTTGTTGTGAAATTAATCATCAACAAGATTATTGATCACTTTTATTACCAGCAGATTCCAGATTTGACTACCACTTGTATCAACACTGCATAATTTGAAATAAAGTTTATAATTGATTCCCTTTAATTAGGCTTTTGCCGAAAATTATGAATTTGTGTTTTAAGCTGTGTGTCTAAATTTGTCCTGGTGGATCAAATCTTTGTTTTGATTTCGCAGCTTACAACTTTATTACTTCAATTTACTCTCACTGCTTTTCACAACTTCATTTCCAGCTGTTTGAAAAAAGAAGTTCTGATAAAACCACTGAACACTACCTGCCTAGCACCCAACTAGAGTATACCAAAAAAGTCAGACAGTAGCTACTGTACGTAGTGGAGCATTTGTATTTCTATAGCACTAAATATTTAGCTCTGGAAACTGTGCAGACAACACTTGCCAAATCCTTGCCATGGTTTCTGTTTATGGTGTTACATACAAAGTGAAAAGTAAAAGCGCCTATTCGGCAGTGTTTTGGATTTAAACCAAATTTGAACAATGAACTTGTTGTCTTTAATGAAGGAGAAGGAGTTGGTTACCTCACTGAGAAGTCGCAGCCTGATGCCTGCAGCTCCTCATTTAGTACATGTTCTATTACGTCTGCGGACTGTATAAAACTTTTTCCTGACAAATATCAAATTGATCCCTACAACAAATGCCTAAAATAAGTTTTGTTTTGCATTAGCGGTGCTTAACTAACTGAACACACTGCATTTCCTGTAACTAGCCTACTTAAAAATAACAATCACTTCAGTTGTTCAGCAATTCGACCACTGGAGTGCCACCATTCCACGTGGTATGTGGGCTGGATGAGGGTGTCTGTTAATTTTTGCTCTTTGGGAATGCTTTAAATGTTAAGCTGCAGAAAAGGTTTGATTTACATTATCAGTAAATTTTTCATGTTAAAAGTTTTGATCTAATATCCTCTGATCCAGGAATGTCATCAGTGGCGTACCTTTGCTGTTTTATTCGGGGCTAAAGCCCCGGCTGTTTTTTAATTAGCCCCGAATTTTAATTTTCCAAAAAAAAAAAAAAAAAAAAAATGTTTTGCACAAACGCCTCACTACAGTCGCTCAGTTTCTCTGGCCCCCCTAGTCTGCGCTCGCTGCAGCTGCCTCCTCTCCCCCTCCCTGTTGCTGCTTCGAACATGGCACCGGCTTTGGAACTGACCGGCTGATGATTGGCTGTTCTGCCTTAAGTCCCGCCTCTCTTGCTGTGTTAGATTTACTGTTCAGCTCGGGCTGATGAGGCGGGAACTACCGTAAAATGCCAAATAATCGTCGGGGCGTTTATTTGTTTCAATCACTTAACAGACCAGGCGATTATTTGGGACAGGTGTTTAATTCCCTCCTCACAAAAATCCGGGATGAAAATGTCACAAACTTCACCAGCTTCTCGGTGAATTCTCTGGCATCCCTCTGGACAATAGTTGTCTTCTGCAAATGAAGTTGTTGGGGTGGAGGAAACGATTCAGCCAACCAGCACTCGCTGCAAACTCCTCATCTCTGCTGTCACTCACGGTGTTCTCTCTCGTGGCGTGCCCGTTTGCTGATAACCCATCCCCGCATGTTTATCTCAGGCTCCTCGCTAGCCTTCTTCCTCCCTCCAGCAGGCAGCCTGGCCCTCTTTGGGTCGACAGAGAAACGTCTAGCGTCTGCTTCTCCCGAGTTTTCCCCTGTATATTTTACGACAGAAAGTTTGAATTTCAAGTCGTACTTTTTATTGTTTTGCTGCACCGGAGCCATGGCGATCATCAGTGTGTTCTTGACTGACAGAAAGCAAGCATATGTGAAAAAGGCGAAGAGGAAAAACGTGTAGTGTCAGTGGTCACGTCTTCTTCCTTGATTTTTTAGAAAAATTAATAAATTAGACTCGACCTTTATTTGGAACCGGCGGTTATTTACCCAAATATACACCCGTACCCGGAGTTTAAAGGTGACCCTGAAGTTAATTGAAACCCGGCTATTATTTTGGTAATTTACGGTAGCTAGGTTCATAGTTGGCACCGGCACATATCCACCTAGACATATAGACGCCTCACTGAGCGGGCTGTGTTCAGTATACAGGTCGACACCGAACCACAGGATGTGTTTGATCATGTTTTTATGAGTGTTTACAGCTGCTAATGTATGTAACGCTCTGACTGTGATGATACATGACAGTTAAATATTGAATCTGTCTATAATAGCCAGATCCTGACATGTAGCCTAATTATAAAATATGATAATGTATAAAATAACATTTAATGGTAAAAAGTACAGTTGCAGTAGGCTTCTATTATAAATATGCAGCATATATGTAGTTTATTATTATTATTATTATTATTATTATTATTATTATTATTATTATTACTACTATTTTTCAGCATATTCTTGACTTTGAATGGGAGCTGCTGTAAAGTATTTATGTTTCTGATTTATATATTATGCAGTCAGTTGTCCATATTTTAAGTTAAATTAAATGAACCAAGACAGATGTCACATTTACATGTCAGGGTGTGGTTATTATAGACACAAATTCAATATTTAAGTGTCATTTATCATCACAGTAACAGCGTTACATACCAACCCCCCCCCCCCACAAAATTGTTTTTAAAAAAAAACCACCACCACATCCATCCCCTGCACTTTTGAAAAGCTTGCTACACCCCTGCCTGTAGGCTACATGGAGAATGTCTTTATGTCTAAAATTTTTTGTCATTACTAATTTATTTCCCTGTCACAGTCAGGCTAGCTAAAATGTAAATCGGGAAGGCATTAGAAGCCTGACTGAGACTGAGAGTAACTTTTTTGGAGATCCCAATTGAGTGAGGAGGGAGAGAGACACAGAGAAAGACACATAAGAGAGAGAGAGAAAGGGATGGAGAGAGAGAGAGAAAGAGAGAGAGAGAGAGAGAGAGAGAGAGCAGGGTTGGCGGGAGGACGAAGGGGGGCTTAGAAATCAAAATCTGCGCAACTGAGCAAAGCAAAAGGGGTGGGAGGTGGGGTGGGTCTCTATTCAGATTCTCTTAGGCCATGTGAATAGGGAAGACAGAGCGGCAGAGAGGGAATGTGAGTGTGAATGGGTTAATTCTCAGTGCTCCTGTGTGCCAGCGCTGAACAGTGTTGGCACAGAGATGCCATTGTCGGAGACTAACGAGCTGAGGGCGACTTCATTCTCCCACCCCAAATCAGCATCTGTTTACCAAGTTTACAGAGAGCGTTTACTCAATACAGGCTGACAGTTGGGTGTCTGTTTGCTATGATGTCAGTCTATTGGTTTTTATCACTATCGCTCTCAGGTATCCACCTCCCATTTGAAAGATAACAATACAGTTTGAATCAAGTCATCTTTATTTTTTACTGCAGAGGCCTTCCTCAAGTGTTAAGAATCGAATCTGGCAAAATTAATGAAAGAGTTGGGAAAACGTCATATGATCAAGGTCATTAGGCTACACTGCAGCACAAATGTTTAAACTTGTTATCTTCTTCTTCTTTTTTTATGTTTTAAAAAAAAGTATTTTATGGGAAGGCTAGCAGGCCACTGGTTAACTGGTTATTGGGGGTCTCTGTACAGTAAATCCATGTGGATATATTCAATATACAGTGTCATCAGTTCACTTTTTGGGCGATGAGAGGCCACTGGCAAGGAGAGTAACAACTAGACGATCAAAACAAGCTGTTCCCTGTCTTCATAGCTGTTACAAAATCTAAGTTATCCAGCCTCAAACTTGAGTGTCTTTCGGGGGTCAATGCACCGTCAATCCCATAAATATATCTGATACAGTGTCATCTGTGTTATTGAGTTGTGTTGAGTATTTCATCCACTTTTCCATGATAAAAATGCAGCTAGCTCGAGGCTCACTGACATATTGACTTCCCATAGTGCATTGTGACTGGCTGTAAGAGGTCTGTTTACATCCTCTCAACCAGTGAGAGGTCAATTTGACTGAACATGCTTGTTTGTATGGTAAGTCATCAGAGGGCTACTGCATTTTATTGTGATTTTCTTATTCAAGAACCTCAGATTCATACAAACAATTTGTAAAAGTTCAAAATTCCAATCCATTCTCAGCCCAACCAAACATCAACACAACACAACACAATTTAGAATCTATGTGTCTGCTAATTAAAAGGAGTCAATATGAAATGTATTGTTTTTGCCAATTTCTGGTTTTTGGATGTAAATTTTCAATCAAAGTCAAATATGATTTCAAGTCTGTAACATCCATCCATCCATCCATTGTCAACAGCTCATCCAGAATCGGGTCACGGGGGCAGCAGCTTCAGTAGCGAGTCCCAGACATCCCTTTCCAGGGCCACACTGGCTAACTCTGACTAGGGAATCCCCAGGCGCTCCCAGGCCAGAGAAGAGATAATCCCTCCACCTGGTCCTGGGTCTAGCCCTAGGTCTCCTCCCAGTTGGACGTGCCAGGAACACCTCCCTAGGAAGGTGCCCTGGTGGCATCCTCATCAGATGCCCGAACCACCTCAACTGGCTCCTTTCCGCGCAACATGTGATGTGAATACTTCTTCCACCATGGATTTGCAGAATGTATACTTCCACGTTTTTCCTGTGCTTCTGTGGTCAGAAGTTTAGGATAGAAACTGTAATACAAAAAAAAAAAAAAAAGTATTTTATGATATAAAACTATCCAGGGAGTCTGCAGATGAGTGCTTTCATGGATGGGCAGTCAAAGTCACTTATTCTATAGCCTACAGGGAGAGACACAGTAAACTGTATGTCAGAAAGCGGGCCAGGAAAGGCAGACAATGATTGGAAATACATTGCATACTTCCAACACAGCAGTAGAAAGAAAAGCAGATCTGAGGCCTATTTGACAACATCTAATGACCAAGGATAATCTTTGCATGCCAACCATAATGCCAATAACTGCAATTAATTCAAGGTAAATGGTTTCAGAACTAACATCTGATTATGGTAAAATAAGCTAATGAAATGTTGAATTTAACTAGCTAGGTAATTGAAATAATAATCTTACAAACTTACTAAAGCTGGCTACATAAAATACTGTTATTGCATAGATTCATGACAGGTCAGCTAATGTGTTAAATTGCCAACAAAATGCAATCATTCCATCATCTTACAAGTCAGCGTGCTCAGGAGACACTGGAACTAATCACTGCTTGGTCCCGTGAAACTCTGCACTTCCACACTCCAAATCTAACGTTGCTAGTTAGACTGAACTATTAATGAGCCTGAGTAAAGGCTTTCATTTAAAATAATGAGAAGTATACAGTGGGAATAAAAGGAACATTAGATTTAAATTTAAAATGCATCTTAATCATTTTGATGATAAAAAGATGCATAGTTTAAGTTTATGACTATATCAATGAAATCATAAAAGTGCAAAAACTTCCACTCTTGAAGGCTGTGTCCAGTCTTTATTTCATGTTTTAAAAAAACTTGATGTGGAAATGTGTATAAATTTCCAGTAACTTTAAACGATGCGCGTAGCATCATCTGAACAGGGATTGCTGAAAACAAAGGGAGTGGGGAGCACCTCTTACTTGGCAGACACACACACACACACACACACACACACACACACACACACACACGCACATTTAAATCTATACCTGTAAATAAAAACCTAGAAAGTTGAGTATCTGAAAGGTAGGCATCAAGGCATCACAGAACTCAAAACATAGCCTTTCTCTCCAGATTGGCACTGATGAAGGTCCTCATTAGGGCATCAGTATCCAGACTGTCCAAAATATCACCATGAACATGCCATAAGAACAAGATGTGTTTTTGGGTCATAGCTGTACGTAACCACTTAGACTGTGCAGGGTGGAAAATGTTCTCTCCGATTAAGCAATTGAGATGGGAGACATAGGCATAGTTTATGAGGCTTTCAGCTTCTTCAAAAGTAGCCCTTGTTTGTGGATGGAGTTTGGTCAAACTTGTCTTTTACATGGAGTCTCAACAATGACATCACTAGTCATTTTCAGCTGGGTCTCCTGTTGGGCTCTGTCAAAGTACAAGGGAGGGTAAAGGTGATTTGAATCCATGTTTGTTCTTTGTTGACTGCCTTAATAATCACCTCCTCTCTAAGAGATGCTGTTTTCATGCCATCTTGGTTGAATGGCTTCTTTAGTTTCTCTGTAACCAAGTCAAGTGCTTCATAAAACTTGCCACACCATGAGAGTCACGCCTCTGGCTCTGTTGTGTACCGATAAAGGCCTGGGGTTTTTGTCCCCCTGTGCTCACCAAGCACACTCTGCCTTCTCATCAGCTTACATGGTACATCCTCACCACCTGCACATATGAATTGTAAAAACAATCAAAGCCTGGAAATAAAGCTAGTGAAAGCACTCACGCAGTCATTACACTCTATATCCCCATAATAATCCTTACTGGAACGAAACTTCAATAAATAGGCTTTGCATATCAAGCTTACATTTTCAAATGATATCCCAGGGCGAGGGATACCACTGAATGAAGCATATAATTTTGGCAACTTTTAAGTGGAACAAATAGGCCCACTTGTTATCTAGATATTTAATTTCTCACCTAAAGAAACATCAAAACTAGAAAGAGTTGTAGTACAGAAATTAAATCTCATGCTCTGTCATTTTGGCTAATGTCCTCTGTCATCACTGCCTGTTGAGCTTAAGTTCAAGGACACTCTCTGTGTTGAAAAGTAATAGGGACATAAGGACTCAGATGAAAAAGAAATTCAACAAAGGCCTATGCAGTTTTAGAAAATTTGATGCATAAGCACAATCACATTTTTTACATTGCGATTTGACAGTATTTGTTGATCACATCTATTATCTAATGAACAGAAAAAGTTTGCCTGCATGTTGTAGCTATTCATTTTATTGTACTGTGTTTCAAGTGTCATAATTTTACACCAGGATCAGCACAGGCCAAACAGTGTTTGGCGACGTTACTTTAAAAAGTAACTCATAATGCTACAAGATTACTGCCATTAAAAATAACCTGTTACATTACTGCGTTATCTATTTAGAAAAGTAACGTGTCAATTAGTTTAGAGTTACCAAACATGGAGAGCCCTTTGCGACTTGTTGCGCATGTGGGTTATAATGTACAGTCGGCCTGTAGCCCAGAATTCTTTACAGCCCAGAATTGGTAACTCTGCAACTTCATCATAGCAATAAGGGACACAATATAACAAGTACAGCTCTTTATTTTGCTGACAAACTGACAGTGAACTGGGCAGAGGCAGACAGTGTTAGGCACAGCTGTTTGAAAAAAACAATACAACACGGCTCTTGTAGCCAGTATCAGCGCCATAGAGAGAAAACTCTATCACTCTGGCCAGTATATGATGTTTAAAATGCAACTAATGAATCGGTAAATTCGAGTGCTTATAGAAATGATAATGCACAAATATGATGGAAGTGCATGAACTTTTGACAAGCTCACAAGCTGATAGATAGTCTCATTAATTAAAAATTCTTGGTATGAGCAATTTTTCGGAGCATTGTAAAATAAATTATGCTTTTTAAAAAAGCTAATAACAAAATCAGCAATTTCAATAGGGTGATGAGGACATGACACCTATGACCAAATTTGATACTGGGAATAAAACACACACACACACACACCTAGACACAACAACCTAGAAAGTTTCGGATGCTTTAGATCTGTAAACTTTCTTATCACGTCCTCTAACATTTTCCTCAATCACTTTGTTTACAGATAATTCTTGAGAAGATCTGTAGAATATCACTTTGTCTCTTTGTGGTTCAAGGATGTCAGTGACTCATACATCAACACTCAAGAAGATGTATGAAAGTTTTACCAAGCTGAAATTTGACTATGCTGATACACCAGAAAGCATGCTAACATACACTGATATAAAATGAAATAAAATAAATGCATGTGTTTTCTCTTTTTTCTGACTCAGCATTCATACAGTCCCCATTAGCAGCTGACTTCGGCGATAAGTACAGTCAAGTGAAACTTAAGTCCTTATCTTCATCTGTATGTAGGGAAGATGAAATGAGCAGCTCACTTCCTGTTCTAAAGGTTATCTATAGATGGCTGACCAAACTAGACTGAGCAGAGGAAGGGAGAAGGACAGAAGTCAAATTTTAACCTCATGACATTTCCTGATTCAGAGTGTCTGACAAGGTTAACTGGTTAAGTTAACTTCACAGAGTTTATGGTATCATCTGCACTGGTCCCAAATTGTCCAAGATTTAAAATCATGAATGTGAACCAATGTTAGGAGGATGTAAGTTCAATTCTAAAGATAGCAAATAATACATCAATAATAAATCAATTAAAAAGAGATACATGTTAAGAAAAAAACTCTGCTCACATGTAATCTTCTTCCTTATTGGTGAGACCAAGACTTAAAGGGATAGTTCGGGTTTTTTGATATGAATCTGTATGGCATCCCTGTCAGCAGTGTCGTGCATCAACACTGACTTACCCCCGACAGTGTCCTGTGCGCCGAGTTCTTGCCCGGTTTTGGTGCTGACGAAAGTAGTCCGGCAAGTTGTCTGGGGTCATGAAAATAAAGCCTTTTTCTTCTCAAAACAAATGTGTTCAAAAGAGTGATACATTTGCATCACAAAACCGTTGTCCACGAAAAAGTCAGACCTCATAATCGCTTGGTGCTATTTTATCTCGTTTCGATCACTGCTCCCTGCTGCCAGCCTGTTTCACTGTGTTTACTGCTCAGAAAGTTAACAACATGTCTGACTACGACACCGACGATCATGAAGACTTCGACTTTAGCACAGAGCCAAGGGGGTATCTTTATGAACCCGAATACACTGATGCCGAAATTCGCCAGATGGAGTTAGAACGGGCAGAGAGAGAGAGGAGGGACAGAGAAGTGGTACAAGTTGAAGCTGGAGCCACAGCTGGAGCCGTGAGAGACCGGTTGACAGACAAATGGTGGTGCACTTGTTTGAAGTGTCAAATAATGCCCACAGAGGTGGAGTGCTACTGCTGCCACGAATGGGATCTCATCATGCCACAAATGCAAGACTTATAAACTTATCGCTAGCTAGCTCTCACATTAGCTCTCTCGCGTCGCTGTGGTCGTTGGTCCGAGCATGTAAAACACTGCCAAACAACTGAAACTTTTTCGTGGACAACGGTTTTGTGATGCAAATGTATCACTCTTTTGAACACATTTGTTTTGAGAAGAAAAAGGCTTTATTTTCATGACCACAGACAACTTGCCGGACTACTTTCGTCAGCACCAAAACCGGGCAAGAACTCGGCACACAGGACACTGTTGGGGGTAAGTCAGTGTTGATGCACGACACTGCTGACGGGGATGCCATACAGATTCATATCAAAAAACCCGAACTATCCCTTTAAATTACTGTCTGAGATTACTATTTTCTATTCTCTTTTATTTTGCCTCTTGCTGTATCATAATGTATTAAGTTTTCTACAGATAAAGTGTATTCATTCATACTGTTTCATTCATACAAGATCTTTTTTTCTGCATTTGTAACATATTGTGTTCTCTCATATTATGCTATATGTACAATCATGGTCAATAGTTTACATGCACGACTAGACTGTATTGTATACCATGGCAGACTTGATTTCTTCAGCTCTCATTTTTCTGTGATGTTATGAGAGGAACATATACTACTTTATCACAAAAAACATTAATTAAGCTTGGTTCAATCATGAATTAATTATGTCTTCTTAAAATGTGACCAAATCTACTGCTTAAAAAATATACATAAAGTAATTATAATATTTGGCTGAAAGTCTCCTAGCCATTTTCACATCAATGTAATGCTTTTGGAAGCCATCTACAAGCTTCTGGTAATCCTCTGGCTGCATTTTTCACCACTCGTCTTGACAGAATCAGCAAAGTTTAATATTCTTATTTATCATACTGTATTGCATTATATCCCATTGTATTGTACTGTATTTATTTATTTAATACATCATTGTATTGCAATACTTCTAATCAAAAATATAGTAGTACTGTACATGCGCATGTTTTGTGTATACAATTTTGATATTTCCTGTTTAATTTTGAATTTATATCCTCCTGTCTCATATCTCACTCTTTACCTCCTCCCTTTGTCCGTTCCTGCCTTTGCTATTATTTGCCCCCTCTGATGTGTTACACTTGTGTCCAGTTATCCCTAACTCCCTTGTGTATGTAGTCTGTGTCTTCTCTGGTCTCTTTATCAGTTTGTCTGTTTAGTTTCTGACTTCTGACATTCCTGGCTTTTCTGCAATATCTGACATAATTCTGCCTTCCAACCCCCTTTTTGTTATCTCAAACAATGACTGTCTTTCTATTCTTTCTATTCACTGCCATTACTAATACACTGTGAACATTTATTTCTTGCTGATTGTACTATCATTTCAATTAAACCAGAACTCTCTGCTCTGCATGGATCAGCGGCAACCAGTAAAATAGTTATTCATTTATTGAACCTGTTCAACTGGCACAGAGCAGTGGCTCTGTTTCCACAAGGGTACCTTTAAAGGTCAACTGCCTCTGTGCACAGACTCAAACAATAAACAGCAACATGGCTGCGTGTTTTAATGGCTCTCTGAATTACTCCAAGACCAGTATCAGTAATATCACTATAGATCAAGACATGGGTCAATGGCACCGATCTGTAAGCCATGGCTTCAACAGCTTGATTCATATTGTTAGGCCTATTTTATGGTGAATGGACTTAAACTGGATACACACAAATACCTCTTATCTATATGTGCAAAAATGTAATCTGGCAGAACGTCAATTTGATTTAGGTCCTTTGGTCATATTTGTTGTAACTTACTTACTTTAAGAAACTTTATCCTGAAACAGCAATACCTCAACATATATAGTAGAATGTCGGAGTAGACGTGAAGTGAGCCTTTCTCTCAGCATTTTTATTTAAGGACCATTCTGAGATTATAAAGTAGTTTGTATTTCACTGATTCCATCACAAAAGTTTAAGAAATCATTGGAACTCAAGATGGCCATTATATACATGTTCCTTACAAGTGTATGTTAACTATAGACCACAACTGTATATTGATATAAAATATTAATCTAATAAAAGTGCACAAATTGTACTTGAGTATAGTACCACTTATTGTAAGTTGCTTTGGACAAAGTGTCCGCTAAATGCCCTAAATGTAAATGTACCTAAATCAACGTACATTCCATCATTGTAACGTACCATAGTGTATTTTATAGGCTCATTATGTTTTGTAAAATCAATCACAGCTGCCGTTTCTGGTCTGGTAGTGTGATTTTTTTACAAAACAAGGAGATGGAAGAATTCTAGATTAATGTCTTCTCCATTGCCAAACACTGTCAGTAAACACGGCATAGCATAACATACGTCCAGCTAACTGTGGTACACTTTGGTCAGATCTCCGTGGGATTGTGCAGCCACACCAATGCTCTGACCTCACAGGCTCGGTGGCAAATATTCTCGTCTTTATATAGTTTTTGCCTATCATGAGCCTTCTCAGAGGCGAGCCTGGCATCCCTGAAGGCTCACTAGCCTTTTCACCATGGACAACACATACACGAGAGAGATCCAGTGCTATGAGAACCCAACACAAAGGAAGGCACCATCACATCAGCTGGAACCCAAGCCTGACGTCCATTCATAAGGTAGAAGGGGTCTAAAATGTGTACTGACATTTCAAGAGGTGTTGAGGAGCCTGAAAAACAACCTGCTTCACATAATTGTCCCATTCACCCCCGCAAGAGATTGTAGGTAGTGTTGCGTCTCTTTCTAATCCCCAACAGATGGCGGAGGCTCCGGATCACCTCCGCTTGTACAGGACCTCCAGCACTCCATGCACCAGCACGTAATCCTCTGACAAGCAGAAGGCCGCAATGTGAGCAGTCTGCTTGGGCAAAGTATACAGGTTAGCAAACTTTGTGAAGTAATCCTCTATCACCAAAATGTACCTGTTCCCATCACAGGCAGTTCCTGAATATCTTTGCTGATCAACCTGGGACCGGGGACCTGCTGGTTTTACCCAGGTTCAGCTGAAAAAAGTGCCTACCACACAGTTGCTGCAAGGCTCAGGGACCACGGCTAAGGAAATCACCGCCTGAACTTGCCTCACCCTCATGAATGAGTGTAGACCTATCCAGCAGTTCATCAATGATCGACAAGCAGTCAAACTCTGTCCACAGCTTCTTGAGGCTGGCCAAGGCGGCCCCCAGGCACCTGCAAATGTTGTGCTTCACCCTGCCCCAACCACGTCAGCATCAAACCAATGTCGGGATCTTTATTCTGTGAGGACTGTAGATCAGAGTCACTATACAAGAGAGAGTAAGCAGGCCTTTGGTTGATGCAGGCCTCCACTTGAGGCAGGAGCTCTCCCCCAACCCAGAGGGAGCAAGCCACCTTTTTCCAGTCGAGAACCATGGCCTCAGACCTGGAGTCTGATTCTCATCCCAGCTGTTAAAGATTTTTGCCATGACAGACGCTGTTTTTTGGGCAGAAATGTGACGAAGAGTCAATACGACAGACCGTGTGACAGACACTTCTCCACGTATAACTGCAGTATTTTTTCCTCATATAAGTTGCCAAAGAAAGTTACGGTTACTATGTTACTTTTGTTTGGTCATGTAATGTTATCAGACTGTCAAACCGACACACCCTTGATACGTGCCACCGGCTAATAAATTCACACAGGGAGGGTTCACCAATGCTGCGCCTCTGATACTACCCCCGTCGCCGCATCTGAGACTTTCACACAGAGGAGGGTGCAGAGAATTGCCACAGGATCCCCACATTCAAAGGCCACTGTGAATGGGGCTAGTGTTTGCTGCTTGCAAACGGTGGAAAGTGCTCTGACCGGCAGTCTAATGATTTTAGAGCAGACTTTGACTGTGCTCTGCAGGCGGGTCCTGTTTGGCAGGCTTATGGAGTGGAACGAGCAGGTGATGGAGAAAGTGATGACACTTTCTGTGAAGTAGAAATAAAATATCTGTAGAATGTTCTTACTTACCCCAAAAGTGTTGAGTCTACCCAGGAGAGACTGCTGCTGCTGGCATCTCCTGAGGATCTCCTCAGTGTTGGAGGCAAGTTTAAGCTCACTGTCAAAAACTGTGCCCCAGTATTTGTACTCCTCCACAAGCTCTACATTCTTCCCGTGGATTGTACTGATGGCAGCTTCAGCCAGCTCCCTCTGCTTGCTGGAAAAGGTCACCGCCACCTCTTTGGTCTTCTCCATATTTATCTCCAGGGCTGATTTACCACACCACTCCACAAACTCATCCAGCACTGAGCTGTGGTGATGTGAGAGGCCTGAGAGCAGGAACGGGAGAACTGTGTCATCTGCGTACTTTACTTGATGACAGTCTGGATGTGTGGACCTGCAGTTATAGATGTAAAGGATGAAGAGCAGAGGTGAGAGGACGCAGCCCTGAGGAGAGCCTGTAGAAGTGACAGAGACGTTGGAGAAGGTGTTATTGACCAGCACCCTCTGTGATCTGTTGGTGAGGAAGTCTGTAATGGACAGGATCAGCTGGTGGTCCAGGTGGAAGCAGGTGGAGAGTTTCTCTGCAAGGAAATGTGTGGCTGTAGGGTGTTGAATGCAGAAGAGAAGTCTCCTAACAGTAGTCTGGCTGTGGTGTTGGGGTGTTCCAGGTGTTTGTGTACCGTGACCATGATGAGTGTTTTTGCATCATCGACCCCTCTGCCTGCATGATATTCGAACTGGAGAGGGTCCATCCGTGGGTTGGATATGACCCTCTCCATAGCCTTCATCACGAGAGAGGTGAGAGCCACAGGCCTTGGGTTATTCAGAGCTTTGACTGAGCTCTTCTTTTGGGATGGGGACCACTGTGGAGTGCTTGTGTCTCTATAGCTGGGGAACTGTGCCGTTGTCCAAGGAACACTGAAACAGTCAATGAAACACGCCCCCCAGCTGCTCTGCTCTCCTTGGTCCTCCTGAGGGCTCTCACCACCTCCTCTGTGTTGAAGGAGAGTTCAGCTGCTGCTGGCTTGAGGGATGAGATGATTGCTTCTAGTAAGGTGGTGTTGTCTGTCTCGAATCTTGAAAAAAAGGAGTTGAGGTCGTTGGGGAGGAATGCTAGGCTGCTGCTGGCCACCTGGATTGTCCTGTGGGTTGGGGGAGCTAAACTTGTATTGAATTTCCCTCCACATTGTTCTTTTACTTCAGCTTGTTTTTTTTTATGGCGTGCTTTACCTCTTTGTTTACCTTCATTTTTTACCTTTTCTTTTTATTGAGAATTATTTTGAGTTCTTTTGTTATCCAGGGATTACTGTTCAGGAAGATTATTACTTGTTTGATGGGAATGATGTTATCCACACAAAAGGAGATGTATGAAGACACCGTGTCCACTTGCTCACTGATGTTGCTGGAGAGGGCAAGAAGGTTATCCCAGTGTGTGGATTCGAAGTATCCCTGCAGAGTTGTCGTTTGTCCACTGCTTGATGTGTTTGGTCACCTTCTCTGTCCTACTAATGACCGGGGTGTAGGCAGGTGCCAGCAGAATGGTGTTGTGGTCACTCAGGCCAAAGGGGGGAAAGAGCAACTGATTTATATGCATCTGGAACGGATCCATAGCATTTATCCAGAGTCTTATCCAAGCGGGTGGTGCTGGTGACATATTGGTGAAATTCTTTCAGTGACTTGTCACCTGAGCAGTGGTTGAAGTCTCCCAGGATGAATTTGGTGTCAGGTCGGGGTTAAAAGGGAAAGCTATGGAAATGGGAGGTGGACCTAAATGCAGTTACTCAAGGACAAGAGGCAGGATTAAAGGGGAACAAAAAGCGAGCTCTAATTTAAAGCTGAATACAAAAACCAAAGGGAGCCAGGTACAAAAGACAAAAAGGGACAAAAGGCAAAGTAGCAACAAAAAAAAAGGCAAGACAAAGTACAACTGAAAAAGGCAAAGTTCAATTCAAAAATGCAAAACTCAAAACCAAAACATACCATAAGGGGAATGGAAACAGACAGGAGCATGAACAGGAGCAGGATCAGAGGCAAACGCAGACAGAGGCATGAACTGACGCAGACAGAAGACGTTTTTAGACAGGGCACCAAGCTGCTAATTTGCACGTCCTTTTGGCGGCTCAGTCCGCGGTTTTAGACAGAGGCTGGCAAATTGGGGGTCTGTTTTGGTCCGCTGATTTTCCGCCTCGGAGGGTACACTTATTTCCGCCTCGCCTGCTATCTAAAAACGAGTCGGAAATGTGCCGGCCTCTGCGTTAGGTGGGCGGAGGTGTCAATGACCTGCACTGTTGTGCGACCCACAGCTGGGGAGTTTTAAAACCAAGAAACAGCTGATCACAGCAGTCAGTCCATCACTTCATCCACGGACATTAAAGGGACAGTTCGTTTTTTTTTGAAGTGGGGTCATATAGTACATATCTATAGTCGATCTGTTTCTTACCGTAATCACCGATCAGCACAGCCTCAGTTTGGAGAAGTAGAGAGCTGCTCCAGCCCAGACGCTCAGCTTTGTACTGCAGTGAACGGGGTCCAGCAAAAAAGCGAAATTAACCACCTAAAACAAGGCTCACCTAAAAAAATTTACATCAGGTCAAGTGTACGTTGTATAGGTAAAATTCACAGTGCTTTACATCGCCGTCAGGCCGCGCTTTCTTTTGGCACTACATTTTCTCAACCGCAGAACCCCCGTATCTCTACGCATGAGCGCTAATGCGGAAGGATACGGAGAGTTATGTTTCGTTTTTATCGAAAGTAAACCTATCGTCCAGCAGCTGGGCCTCGCGCTGTATTCCACCGCTCGCCAATCAGCTGTTGCCCAGTTACGCTAGTGCGTAGGGATACGGAGGTTCTGCGGTTGAGAAAATGTAGTGCCAAAAGAAAGCGCAGTCTGATGGCGATGTAAAGCGGTGTGAATTTTACCTATACAACGTACACTTGAACTGATGTAAAAAAATTTAGGTGAGCCTTGTTTTTGGTGGTTAATTTCGCTTTTTTGCTGGACCCCGTTGACTGCAGTACAAAGCTGAGCCTCTGGGCTGGAGCAGCTCTCTACTATTCCAAACTAAGGCTGCGCAAATGGGTGATTACGGTAGGAAACAGATCGACTATAGATATGTACTTTATATGACCCCACTTAAAAAAAAACGAACTATCCCTTTAAGATGAGCAACTGGACAGCCGCTGAGATCCAGGAGAAGCTAGCATCTCCTTGGTCTCTGTAGCTGTTTGGTTGCGTTAGCTTGTTATTGTGTTGGCAGGCTAAGGACGGTCGCTACTTTCAAATTAAAAGCCCTCCGCCAAGAACTCAGTTCTAAACTCCAATGGGGTGCAATGTAAAGCTCTTATTTTTAAGACAAATGTGTTGTCATTGTTCACAGCCCAACTTCGAAGTTCACGTCACGTCACATGTTTACGCCTACCTCAGAGGCGGCTTTTGGAAAAGGAGGAATATTACGCCTCCGTTTTAGAAAGACAGGCCGGCACATTGCCGTCCTTACCTTGGAGCAAATGTGCCGCCTTTTCTATCTAAAAAGGGCTAGAGACAGTGAACGGACATGGACTGCAGGGAAGACACAGACTAAATACACAGACACTAATGACAAGACGAGGAAGAGGTGAGGAGAGAGAGGAGGGAGGAGGCCGGGTGAGGTAATGAGGGGGAGGAGCATAGAGGACAAAACAAGGAGGGAACAATACTAACAGACAGAGGGAGACAGAGGAAACGTAGGAAAATACTCAGGAGAACTTAAAGGACACATATGAGGGCATGGAAAATGAAAACATAACACAACACAAAATCATGGAATGACATTTAGGAGAGTCAGGGGATATGAGTTCCAGTTTATTTACAGTAGTCTTTATGTGGTCTGTGGCAGTGGAAGTGTTTGCTCTGGGGTGAATGTAAACCAGAATGAAAACAGCTCTGGTAACTCTCTGGGAAGGTAGAAAGGGTGGAGGGAGATGGCCAGAAGCTTAGTGTCAATGTTGTACAGCTCCTCTCTGATGATGACTGTTGAGCACCAGCGTGTGTTTACATAGAGACAGACACCACTGCCATGTTGTTTCCCAGTGAGCTCAGTGTCTCAGTCAAGCCTTATGTGGGGGTTGAAGCCATCAATGTGCAACATGTCATCACTGTCAGTCTTTTTTAACCATGTCTTCGTAAATGCAAGAATGGAGGCAGTCCTATATTCATGCATGTGTTTAATGTTGGCTTGCAGCTTGTCTGTTTTGTGATGCAATGATCTCATATTAGCCTGGATGACTGAATTGAGCGCTCGATGTTCACATTTCTCCCTCTTAAGGCTGGCCCTAATTCCACCCTTTTTCCTTCCCCTCCTGGTAACCTTCTTTTTGGTGTTTTTTTAATCCTGGTGTAGGTGACTCGGTAACAGTCAGGAAGATTGAGATCACTGTAGTCAGCTGAGATTACCTTCACGGGTAGCCAGAAAAGCAGAAAATAATTAATAAAATAGTAAACTGGACACAGAGACTTAGTGTAGTGACCAGCAACAGCTTCTGTTTTTATTTCTCTTCGCACATGTCAACCACAGTGGAACTTTGCCAACAACAACTGCTTTGTAGCAGCTCCCAGGGGACACACTACTCCAAAAAGCTATACACAATAAACCCAGTACAGTCTGTTACATTAGCATTGTGCGGTTGGAAAGATTCACAAAATCTCAGTTTTACAAGGAATATTTCCACTAAAGATTAAAGTAACACTTCACCCAAAAATTAAATTAAATTTATTATCTACTCATTCCCGTGATGATGCAAAGTCAGGTGAAGTTTTGTTGTCCACAAAACATTTCGGGAGCTTCGCAACAAATGAAGTTTTTATAACTTAGGTTCAGGAACTAGTCCATGCCACTCTCCCTTTGCTAATTTGCCACCTGAGCCTAATCATATCAAACCACCTGTGTCCCATTAACGCAAACACCTGTGCCTTTCCAATTCAATCTCCCGTGTAGACCTATATAGGTGACTCCAACCATTTCTCTCCTGTTTGTCTCAAGCTCTGACAATCGTTCGCACTTAGACCAACATTATCTCAAGTTAATTAAAAGCCTTACAGCCTACCTCATGGATCACAAGCTGATTCTCAACCCATCGGACGAAAACCTTTTTGACGGTAGATCCACCATCTACAAATCTCCTTTGTCGATGATCATCTCCACACAAACACACCCAGCCAGCCAGTCATCACACCTGTGCTCCGCTATCCACGTCCTTCAGCACTTCGTCGTCTATTACCCCATCCAGCATCTCCAGCCAAACACCGCCAACACCACTCACACACACAGAGTTTGCAGTCATCCCCGCCGTACACCCAAGACAGTCTCCCAGCAACCACTACCAACCACATCAATGTTCTTACAGCCATTGCCACTCACATTTTATCCTGTGTTGATGTTATTTGTGACTGAGGAAAACAGAAAAGATCCAGTTGTCCCTCCAAAAGTGGCGCAAACAGTATTGCCACTCAGAAATGCTATGGGGAAAAGTTGTCTGTTGTACTTTAATGTGAGGTAGAGCTGATGCACACACGCCAGCAGACGGGGCACTAAAAGCTAATGCCGTTAGCTTTGCAGGTAAAGCTAACATTTCCACTTAAAAAAAGGTTCTAAATAACTTTTTTTTTAAATCAATTTGGATTCTCAGGGCTTTCAGGGACATAGATTCTGCTGGATGAGCTTATGGAGCCAATACATGTTTTTTTTTTTATATTTTAAAACAAGTCCCCATCTACCAATTGTATTTGGAGAATGCTGCAATGGTTCCAATAGCTTTCCCGCCAAGTATCATCAGAGCATGAAGAAACGTATACCCACAGAGAATATTAATTTTATTTGATTGTCATCAACAAAAAACCATATGACAACAAGTGACATACCTATTGCAGCATTTCAATGCTGAGCCTGTGGGGATTTATTGTGAAGCATGCACACATGCAAAGGAAGTAGTCAGGTTTTCTGAAAGTGTTTTTTACTGAGTGCCCTCCTTATTGAAAGTACACACATGCAAAGCACTCAGGCACATAAGAATGTGTATAGGAACTAATTTGTGTTTTTTTTACTGTGAGACCTGGGTAACACACAATTCTCCATGTGACAGGCCTCATGTGCCATTCATGTCAAAGCCTCAACAAAAAAACATTTTGGTTTTCAATGGAGATTATTGTGTCTTTCTTTGCAGGAGCTCTTTTAAAAAAATTATGAAAATTGATAGGATAGTGTTCATTATCTTGCCTCTGAACTGAGAATACACACTATACAGGAAGTACAAGGCTACAATTTACATGTGGCAGGCACTTACAGCATCACTTCTCTTAAAATGGATATGCTAGAACACTTTGAAGTTGGGTGGCAGTTTCAGTCAATCAATGTGTATGTGTGGTGAGTGGCTTTTCTTCTTTTTACAACCTGGTATTCAGCAGTAGATTTCCTGTGAAGTCAGTCAGCAGTGAGACTTTTACCATATAGGGTTGAAACTGAGAGGACGGTAAGTTGGTAAAGGGAAGAGAAAAGAAGAACTAGCATGACTCACTTCTCAAGTCTCAACTTGTTGACAGCTGAATCAGTATAGAGTAGTGAACACAGCTCAGTTCACAGTTCATAGTGATCAAGCCAAGTTTCTCTTTTTTCATTGTCTCACGGTCTCATACTGTAGCAGTGAACCATGCGTACCACCTGTTTCTGCCTGTACCTATCTGAAACTAATGAGCCAGAAGAAACAGAGTAGGAATGAATGAAAAGAGCATAGAGAAAGATATTTCTAAATTGTAAACTGGTTTGATTCACATATAAGTTTTGCAAATTTTAACTACACATTTTTGGTAGATAACATTGTAATGTTAATGGTATAGTCAAAATTTCAACATACATGATTTATTTTTCTGACACATTCCACCTTCTCCCCTTAATGTTTGAATTTGTACAGTATCTGCGGCCATACAACCAGAGGACAGAGCTGCTCTGTACTCAGGCTGTGAGACTCCTGAACAAAACCTCAATGCATCACCATCACTGGTTTATTATCCTGATCTGATTATTATTTATAAATTAGTAGTTTAGGGAATTGCAAATGGAATTTTATACAATCTTAGTTTGATTGATGACAAATTAACCATCCTCATCACTTTCAAATGTCTGTAAATAATGTATACACTTCCTATCATCTGTCCTCACTGAGCTGCTTTCCTCCCAATTGTCTTAACTCAGTAAAAAGAAGAAATGATTGCCAGTGTGACACCTCTTCAAGGTCGTAAAATCCTTATCCCTCTCACAGTATAATGCACTTCTGTGCAGGGTTTGGCCGTCAGATAAGCAGTGAACCTTGTTGACCAAGTTTATAGCCACTATTCAACAAAGGTAGTTTCTCATGAGTAACCTGGTTTGCTATTATTACACTTTATGGTATAAACCATTTATGCATTTAAAAGTGCACCTACTTTTTGATTAATTTGGGAGAGAGTAAACCAAGAACTTGAAGCTATAATTCTGTCACATTTACAATGACTCTACTCTGTGACTTGCAGATACACTTGGATACACCTTCTCAGTTTCAACACGTTGTGACGGAGCACAAACAGCTCCGGTTGTCTTATTTTAAATCTCTCTCCATGAGCGGATTATGTTGAAATTAATTAATTGAAGCAAAGAGCAAACATTTTACTTGTGCAAGAGCACAATCATTGTGCAAGAGCTCAAGTTAAGTCCATTCATAATGCTGCCAACAGGCCTAAGAGTGTTTTATTCACTTTTGGCTCTCAAGTTCTAAAATAACATGAATTGTTAGACTTCACACACTGTACTGTACACATATTGCATAATATTTAACTCTTTCCACTCTTAAAGTTCTTGTTTAACTAAGTAGCATCACCACATACATTTTCATCATTTACCTCTATCCTGTGTGTTTATATGATGACCGGATGGGAATTGAATGCTTTGGTACCAGATCAGGTGAGTACATTTATTCAGAATTATATACATAAACTAAATGTTTTTACAGTAAATAGAGTCCAGAAGACTTGGGTTCAGAAATTATTCTTTTGCACTGAGGTTCATATCATGCTGCACACACTGATTCAGCATCTGTATCCTGTTGCACCAGTTTGTTTACTTGATGTGGCCAGATGGCTTCGTGTCACCTACACATTCAGCGGTGCCGATGTGGGTGCCTCCTCTGTCCTACAAGGCCTGATTACAATGCAACACACCCAGCTTAGTGCGCTCACATTGTCAGTTTCATGCCCTTAAAAGGCAGTTTTCAACAGCTTACTCTTTCTGCAGACGGCCGTCTCTCCCCAGTTGCCCGATTGCAGACTCTACTGGTGGAGGATGGGATAGGACTGTGATATTACAGTTTCTCCCCAGGTTAATGCAAATTACTAAAAAACAAAAGAGTAGGTAAGGGAACGTCAGTGATGTCATCAGTATGGAGTGGAGTGGAGTTACCAGCAAAAGTGTCCTTGCAGAAAACACAGAATCCAGGAAGTCTTGCTTGACATTCAATGGTTTAGACAGCCATGGAAAAAAATCAGTATCATTCATTTTCATTTCATATCACAACGTAACATGTCTTTATTTTGTTCTTATTATTTACGAAAAAAGCGATTTTTTTCAAGTATTTCTAAGTAACAGTGTCAGATATTTGTTTTAACACAAAGGAGTTAGCCTACAGTTTCTGTGATTTCTAACTCTAACAACTACACGACTTATATATTTTGCCACATGCATTTAATTTCTGTGACCACGTAGAAATGAAAATACAGACGCCATTAATCTTTTACAGTCGATTTTACAAACTGTTGTTTCTTTTAGCTTCAAAGAACTGAACACTGACCCAGTGGTAGTGAACATAGCCCAGCGGACATTTGTCCCCGCCTCCGGACCCCATGGGCCAATCATAACGACAAAGAGGTGACGTTTCGTGTACTTTTATTGGTTACTATAAGTGTCATGGCTAACACAACAGGAAGTTTACATTTTGCTGTCAATAGATGCAGGATGGACAACTTAGCTGCCCTTCTTTAAAAGGTTAGCGGCACATAGACACATTCAGTGTTATCGGTAAAGTTGTTTTGCTTTGAGAACATCAAAGCAAAGACTTGATGCTGTGTTTTGCTAAACTAGCATGAGCCAATCATCCAAGGTCTACAGTAAAATACGTCATGTAGCTAACGTTATTTAGCTAACCATGAAGACATCTGCAGGTTAGCGGTATTTTAAAACACAGATTCTAAATGATTCATGATTATTAGCACCAGCTTGCACCGCGTACAACGTGACTCTTTATGATAGCCTAAATAACTTACATGACGACACATAATTATTTGTAAATTATTCGTTCAGTAGTGTGGTTATGGACGGTTAGCCCTAAATTGAGATTAATCACTATTACAATATTAACAGTTAGCGCATCTGTCAAATTATGCTTCCAGGATGTTTGATTCCCAATCTGGAGTTTGGGACTCTTCCAGGGGTCATATGGTACTTAAGAGGGGCTACAACTACTGTCTGTGATGGTGGATAATCATCAATTAATCATCAATAAGGATAACAGGAGATTTGACAAAAAATTCAGCCGGAACTTGCACGTTGAAATAAATAAAGTTTCTTTGTCAAGCTGCACAATTAGTTGAATAGTAGGTCCATCCAAAGAAAACTGGTTGCCAGCTATTCTGATAATCCATATTTATCAGTCAATCAGTTTCTTCAAAGTGAAGATCTGTTGCTTTGTCATTTCTGTCAGTAAATGAAGAATCATTGGGTTTTTTATTTTTGGTGGGATAAACTGAGATTAATTTATCCTCCTAATTAATCTAAAGTAGGTTCAACCTTTGAGTGCTGGGAAGTTGCGTTGAGCATTTCCCACAATTTTGTGTCATTTAATAGATGAAACAGCTATTCAATTTATCGTAAACATAATCCATATATGTATCAGTAATGAAAATGATTATAAGTTGCAGCACTATTAGCAAACAAAGTCAGTCCATATCATAATTTTAAGTCCATTAGAGGTCGGCTCTATATTATTTAGATATAGACAGATATGATATATGAGTATACTGTCTGAAATCAATATAGCATAATATTTATTTTGTTGCAGGGTGGATTTTTCAATTTAACTGTACTGTAGAGCACCATGGGGAACACAGAGAGTGTGGTGGTGCAGAAGCGGCTGGCCCGTTTCCGCCCTGAGGAGCGGCCTATGGTTGAAGGGGTCTTCGACAGGCTGCAGGCCGGTGCTGGGGGCCCTTCAGGAGCTCCTGGGAAAACACCAGCTGTGAAGACTCTAACGCTTGAGATGCTGCAGGTATGTCTGTTGAAGTAGTAAATATATGGTATAATTATTTGTACCTACAGTTGTAATTCCAGTGGTTCAGCAAAAACAGTTCAAATTAAAACTCAATGCAGGACCAGATAAAGGTTTAAAAAGATAATATAAAGGATTACAAAATAATAAGAGTTTTCCATTCTTTGCACCTTTATTTTTTTCCCCACACAATTTCTTATTTAGTCTTTAATAAATTAGTTCCTTGGTGTCTATGCACTGCATGTTTGCTCGGAGCCACACAAACAAAGTAAATGTTCCCCTTTACATTTATTTTACAGTTATTCTTTATTCCAGTTTAGTGTAATACAGAATCCTGTAACAACAGTAGGTATACACACCCAGAAGAAGGTACAAAATAATAGTTATGTTGAAAAAAGTTTTGCAGTAATCATTTTGTTTGAATTGCAGTTCTAGCTTTTTATATTTCTTTCATGGTGATGAAGAATTAGCTGAGGTTCTGGAGCAGGACCACACCTCAATCACTCCCCTTCTTCTTCATCATGTGCCTATATGAGCCTTACCGTACTTCATGCCTGCCTGTTATCATTGCTAATGCACGGAAAATCGAACACCTATCGCTCTTAAGAAAATAACATTGCAGTCTCAGGTCATTCAAAATTTTGGACTCACCCATGGATTGCTCCAACATGGACTACCTGTCCCTCAGCCCCTTCGACAAGGACCTTTTCAGCTCAGCTCCAATCTCCTTTAATCTCATCCTGCAGCAAGGCCCAGAAGACAACAGTACCATGGTCGCTCCAGAAACCCTGCTCAGCATGTCCTCCAGCCCAGAAAGGAGCGCCGGTCACACTCACACGATCTAGTCACATCTCCTGACAATTAATTTCTGCCGACCAAACGGTGTCGAGCCTTCAGAGAGTGTTAGAAGAAATAGGGATCATCCTTCACTACTCCAATAACAAACTACAACTTTTCCAACTACTTAAAACCACTTCCACACAACAAAAAGTCGTAAATAATAACAACCCTCACTTATGAAGATGCTGCAGGCATGTGCTTATGCATGATGTCATCCAGTTCCAGTTCTTCTCCCCACTATGTCCTCTTTGCATCAACCTCTATCTCTCAGTATTGGCATTGGGTCACATGTTCCTCTTTCAACTACCGTTTCTTTTTCGCAATAACCTTCATGGTTGTGTTCATAATTGCATACTTTTACTTTACTTGAGCCAAGGTATTTTTGCCTTGCTGCATTTCACATATTTAGTCGTGGGACATACTAAGTATTTTCTGGCATACCAAATAGTATAGTAGCATGGGTATTGGAACACAGGGATTTTCTAATTTCTGCCAGTTCCTCCTCTGTCTACCTTTTGACGTGTCCACAACCCAACCAGCCAATGATTAACCTTGTCCACTTCATTGCTCATCAAATTTCCAGCACTGACAAATTCGATCACATAAATCGTTCCATTTGCAACTTTCTCCTTACCTATCTGCTACACAAACGACAACTGCCCCTCCTTGTAGGTCAGCTGAACTTTGCCATGCACATAAATCCTTAAGATCAGTCATACTTTCCTCACGTGCTGCCACTGGATCTGCCATACCATCACTTTCTACACAGTCGAGTACGTCACACCGTCTGTTTAATTCAGCTCTCATCTCCATCCCTCTGTGACTGACCTTCAGTGCATCTCAGAAGACTGCCCGGTCTTCACACTCAAATGAAGCAAAACAATCAAAACTGGCAATCCAATTCCTGTAATGTACTCCAAACTAGACAAACACCATTCTCACCCATACAAGTTGCTTGCACACCATATGCAATTCAGAAAATCTCAAAATGCTTCTCCTACCAACCCCACGGTCATCATATAATCGGGTAAAGTAGTAACTCGATCCCAGGTTTCTTTCCCAAGTTATGCAGGTTCTAGCCTTATTCAGGCTTTCCACCTGCTTATTCTTGGCCACTCTTTCTGTATTGGAGCAAAGGGTCCCAGAAAATATGATTGAAGCTTACCAATTCTACATCTGCTCCTGTTTCCAAGATCTACACAATGCCCAGTCTTATCACTGTCTTTGAGGAAGCTTTTGGGGATCTACCAGCCTGGGAGTTGCCACTAATCCCTAACGATGCCTTCCACACACCGCAGCCGCTCAACACTTCATCAACATCGCACTCATACATCATTGATGATGTGGTACTTTATTTATACATTTTGAGTATGACAGTATGCAGTATTTGCATTTGACAGTATTTTAAACAGTAATCCACGCCTTAATCATACATCTCGGCTGGATTACTGCAATGCACTTTACTTTGGAGTCAGCCAGTCCTCCCTCACACGTCTCCAGTTAGTCCAAAACGCTGCTGCTTAACTGGAGCACGTAAGAGGGAGCACATTACTCCCATTCTGGCCTCCCTCCACTGGCTGCCTGTGCACTTTAGAGTTAATTTTAAGATTATTTTATTTGTTTTTAAATCTTTAAATGGTCTCGCCCCGCCTTACCTCTCTGAGCTGCTCCATCCCTACGCTCCTGCCCGGTGCCTCCGGTCAGCTGACCAGCTTCTCCTGGAGGTACCGAGGTCTAAGTGGAAGCTCAGAGGGGAAAGAGCTTTTTCTATTGCCGGTCCCAAACTATGGAACGTCCTCCTGTTACACATCAGACAAGCCCCCTCACGGTCCATTTTTAAAACTCATCTTAAAACCCATCTTTATTCCTCGGCTTTCAGCCCAGCATGAGACTCTGCTCTTGTTTTAGTGTTTTATTATTATTTATATTGTCTTTTATGTTTTTATGTTTTATGTTCTATTCCCTATTTATGTACAGCACTTTGTCCCAGCTATGGCTGCTTAAAGTGCTTTATAAATAAAGTTGAGTTGAGTTGAGTTGAGACAGTATGCCAACAAATGCCCCTAGAAAGCTTCTCACAGGATCAAACAAAAAAACAACCTGTAACATCTCTGCATACTCCTCCACTTCACATCACCTGCTTCTCGGCACAGATTCCAGCCAGCATTGCAGTTTGGCTCACAGCTTCTAGTATATTTTGAATCTTTCATTGTCACCCCACCGTTCAAATTAATTAAAGCCACCAATTCAGTTGGGTGTCAGCTTTTTTCGCAAACTTTGAAATATTCCATATTTTCATATATTCTTGCCATTATTCAAAGACTTTAAGGCCGTCATGCGCATTTTCAATCCACCTTAAAATATTCCATATACACCCAAACACAAAAGCAAATTCCTTGTGTGTGAAAACCTAATAGGCAATTTAGCTGACATGACATGCCTGAAACATTAAAGGGCCGCATTCAGCCCATGGACTGCCAGTTGAATAGGTCCGGTTCATGCTTTCATCGCAGTTCAGTCTGCTCTATCAGTACATCTGCCAAGGAAGGGTAGTTTCTTTTAGTGTATTAAACTTCTCCATATTCTCTCCCCCAGTCCTCAATGGGCAGCCTGGCACCACATCCCATGGTGAGGAGAGTCTACCAGTGCATGTGTAGTATCGACCCTGAACTTGCAGCACCTGAAGCGTCCAGGAAGTCCAGCAACTCTGCTGCCTCTGGAGTAGGGAAAGAGCAACTGGTCATCTTTCTAGCAGACATTCTGCGAGGCACTGCAGAAGAACGGGCTCCCCTTGTCATGGTCATGTCCCAGAGTAGAGCAGGGGCAGCAATGGTTGTCACATGTGACCAGGTAGCAGAGGTGAGTAGAAAGGGTAAACTTTAATTTTGATAAGCAGATTAAAATTAAAATAGGAAATGTATGCAGTATTTCTCTTCCACTTCTTTGCCTTTTGTCACAGCCCCATCTTTTCACTCCTCTTACTCCCTCCTTCCCTAATCATGCCTTAATCTGGCCATTTTCCCTTTCTCCATAGTTCCTACAGGACCTGATTTCAGCTGTAGTTCAGATTCTGGTCCACAGAGGGCGTCTACAGGGCTGGAAGCCAGACAGGATGGGTGATAGCGCCCTAGGTGTCAAACTACTGGCAGAGCAGATGTGTTCTGAACTCAAACCCTCAGGTAAAGTGGTGATTTGAAGATTTTTTTACATTTTGATAGTAAAAAAATGTAACTGATGACCTCTCCTCTCCTCTCCTCTCCTCAGACCAGGGAGGTTGTGATGTTTCCTGTCTGGAGGACTGGATCTTCAGGGCCCCCCAGGTATCTTTGTACCTGGAGATGCTGGTAGCTGAGGGCCTACATTTATCCCTGAGTAGCCGACTGGCCTCACCCCTGCTGCCTCCCTGCCGGGAGACATCTTGGAAAGAGCTTAGCTGTCTGCTGGACCTTCTCACCCTCATGTTTCTGGCACCACAGGTAAGAATGCAGGTAGTATGTAGAAGTGGCCCTGTGTTCTTTATGTCAAACAACTTAGATAACTCTGTTAAACTTAATATTATTTATCTCTGGTCCTTCTAAAAACTAGTCATTTTTTGATCTTGTTTGAATTATACCATGATACATGTGATGTTTAAAAGATCAAAAAGATTATAACCTGTCCCTTAAACATTGTAGGACTGACGAACTATCCTTTCACATAACTGCAGATGGCAATATGGCCAGTTTTAATGAAATTTGTGCAGAGGCAGCGGCCATGTTGGTGTCGCTGACGTATGTTGAGCAATACGATGTAGTTCAGTGAGCCATTTAACACAAAACTAAATGATATGTCACTATCTTTATGACAAAAAATGACTTTATTGACTTGAAAAAATATCTTTTTAATTGACAAACATAATTTGTGTAACAATACCTTCAAAAGTGATGACCTGAAAATGTGACTGACCCTTTAACACTGTATATAAGCACCAGTCTAGAAAAGTTGTGTCCAAAGCACTCATCAGGCAGACCCAACGACCACACCACCAGAGGATCCATGCATTAAACGTAGGTCCCTGAGAAATAGAAAAGCAACTTCATCACAGATAGAGGTAAAGATTTGCTGACAAAGAACAAAACACTCCAATCAGCAACAGTGCTGTCAACAGAAGGCTCATCATCATGTTGTGGTCTCAGTGCATTAGCAGACACCACGTTAAACTGGTATCTTAAACCATAACGTTACACTGGAAGGGAAGTTTGATAGTTTCAGATTGACTGACTCTGTGTTGTTTAAAGGCAGGGCTGTTTTCATTTTAATTCCTACTTGCAGTCCCTGCTAATATAATTATAAGTGTCTTGACTGCTGATCCAAGTCAAAAATGTTTCAAGTTTTGAAAAGACTATGGATTGTTGAATATGGAGGGCATCAAGATTAAATCAACCATTAAGTAACTGCCTGCTAAGTCTCCTTATGCAGTTGCAGCTGACAAGCTTTTTAAATAAAAAGATAAATTGAGCAGAAATCAATTACTTATAAATCTTCATCCCGCAACCCATAAAAATGTTAAATTTTTTACAAAACAACTCACCCATAAATTGGGAATAGAGTCACAGAAGCTGTCTAGGCATCATCTGGGGTTATTAACATTAAATGCTGAAAGGTTGAATACAGTGCCAAAGTCATGCCCCTTTAGGTGGACCTCATGGGATCTTATTTTGGAAAATATCTGTACAGTAGTCAACGGGGAGGGGCAAATATATTTTTGATCCTGTTTGAATTGTGCCAAAAGGTTACAGAAATTATGTTTGTCAATTAAAAAGATATTTTTTCAAGTCAATAAAGTCATTTTTTGTCATAAAGATAGTAACATATCATTTAGTTTTGTGTTAAACGGCTCACTGAACTACATCGTATTGCTCAACATATGTCAGTGCACCAACATGGCCGCTGCCTCTGCACAAATTTCATTAAAACTGGCCATATTGCCATCTGCAGTTGTGTGAAAGGATAGTTTGTCAGTTCTACAGTGTTTAAGGGACAGGTTATAATCTTTTTGATCTTTAAACATCACGTGTAGTTCATGGTATAATTCAAACAAGATCAAAAAATTATTTGTCTCTTGCCATTCACTACCATACATATCTTTGCCTAAGCAAGGTTTCTTGAGCGAGACCAGAAGGACGGTGACTTTGCCTCTCTATGCTACTGTACTCTGACTGGCTATAGGAACAGTGATGTGAATGGTTGGTTTCTCTTCAGCCTAATGTAATTGTGAACCTTTCAATCAGAATTCTTTCAAAAAACTTTGGAACAGAATGAGCAGATCTGAAACAGTTGACCTATCGTTGTTTTTATTACAGGAACTCTCAGCCCTGAGAGCATTGTATAGTAGAATGGCATTATCTAGAAACCCAGTAAATCAAGTGGAAAGAGGAAGAACATCATATTTCACATCAATTTTAGCTGCATTATTGTTGTGTGGTTTCAACAAAGCTTCAGACAATACATCAGACATTGCTACCCCGATCTCAGTCACATCATAAACCATAAATATTTTCCTCTGCACATAATTTATTAAGTCATAATATAGAAGTTTCTGCCATGACCTAAGCATGCCATCTGTGCCACTCATACCATTATTATCAGGTTGTAAATAAGTTTTACTGTTATTCGAAGTTGTGACTTTACAAATTCACTGAAGTATTACAGTACTCTGGAACTTCCTTGGCAAACAAATCAGCCTTCATGGTTTTCTCATTTACTTTGGTTAATCTAGCGTTGGTAATTTTTTAAAACTCAAACTAAAGTGCATGCCAAATGTTTTCCTTTTTCTTTTTGGTTACACTTATAAAAGGAACCACTTGACGCTAATAATGCCACAGAAAAAGCATAGATTTATTTTTTTATGTACCTTTTTTCAGTTCATGGCTCTGTCTAAAGTCGATTCTCCAGGAAGTCCTGTATTATTCAAGAGGCTGGGGTGTGCATTTGTGTCATTTTTGAGTTACTATAAGCCTTCATCTGTGACCTTAAGAAGGCAGAGGAAAAATGTTTAGAGTCACCGGTCCACGGGGTGAAGTTGCCATGATGTAATAGATCTTCATGTTAAGCAGACCAGGGTAGACATCAAATGGACACAGTGATCGAGCCATGTTTCAAATTTCACTCAAGATTTTTGTATTATATATATATTTGTTAGTATTTATGCAAAACTGTGTGTCTATTGTACTCTTTATATGTATATTAAATATAAAAACAAAAGGTTAGAGATGATCAGGAAATAAACTGAAGGCTGTCTTTAATTGTTTGAGGAAAAGAAAACAGTGTATAGTTCATTTTTAGGTTGTTAAAGACAAATGACAGAAATAATTATTAAGTCCAGTATTTGTGCTGTTGGCAAGTTTGCTGGCCACTCAAGCACAATAATACAGTGGTCAGCAAACCAGTCTCTATTCCCTCTGAAAAAGGAGATGCTGATTTCCTTTTCCAGCAGGACTTGGCACCTGCTCACAGTGCCAAAACGTTGTGTAAATTAAATGTTCTTTGTAACATGGAAACTGCTTCTGAGTGATTCTGATTGAACAGCTGGTGACTTTTCTGGGCCCATTTATTACAGGGCTTGTTTGATTCATGCATTAGACTCAGAAACAGCACATGTGAACAAGTCAGGAAAGTCACTTGGAGCCATTTCGAAGCAGTTACAGGTTCCAAGATCAACTGAACTTTTACTGTTTACTATTTACTATTAGATTCTGTCAAAGAGTGGGTCATGTAAATGAGCACATGAAAATATTGCAAATATTTAATTCATACACCCACTTTACAGAACCGGGGCGGCTGCTCACACAAGTGTTTTCACTTCTGCTGGCTAATTAGACCTCTCTTCAGGATGGTGTGTGTGTGTGTGTGTGTGTGTGTGTGTGTGTGTTTGTACAGTTTACTTGCTCCTGTTGGTACGGGAAAACTGTCACATATCTATTTTGTATATTTTTTTGGGCCTTTTGGTGACCTCAACTGATAATGAGCATCGCTCTGCCTAACTTTAATCTGCATAGAGTCTTAATCAGCTGGAATACCTTAAACCGCATGCAGGACGTTAAAGGCCAATGCTTCAAACGCACAGTATGACTATAATTACACACATTGTCACTGTTGTCATGTACCATCTTTTTTATCTCTCCAGTTGCCAGACGGCTACAGCGCCCCCTGGAAACTTGTGTTTTCCACACGGCTGCATGGGGAGAGTTTCACCAGGATGGTGACCGGTCTGACAAAACACGGTCCCACTCTGCTGCTTATCAAAGACACAAAGAGACATGTTTTTGGGGGCTTTGCATCCTATACCTGGAAAGTCAAACCTCAGTTCCAGGGTGAGAGAAGGGACTGGCTCTGTCTTATCCCACAACACATTCATTTTGCATGACTTGCAGACCTTGGACTTAATTTGCTATTTGATCAGTATTTTGGTAAATGTAGGTCATACAAAGCTGTAGAGAACACTTAAATGTATTTTAATGATCATACAAATGCTAATAGAGTCTGGCACCCACTATCTTGGTCACCATGTTGACATGACAAAATGTCAATTTGCTTCAGGGTTGAGAAAACTCCTGCCCAGATATTTGAAATGTCAAACGTTTCTATAAAGAAAACATTTATTCCAGGTATTTTCAACATTTTTATAGTTCTCCTATTTTGTGACATCACTGAAAGTCATCTTCATAAAGAAATAGTCGTTCCCAAACTATTTTAAACCTCGGCACCACTCCTCAGTGATTACAAAAAAATATATATATTCAGTCAACAGCTGTGTAATGGGATGAGGTTGGCATGTCTTTGACCTGTATGTTTGGTTTAAATGCAGAATCAAAAAGTGTGTTCTCTCATGTCTTTAGCTGCAGATATATTACATTATCCTTGTAGTAATAATAATAATAATAATGATGATGATAATAATAATAATGATAATAATAATAATAATAATGATAATAATAATAATAATAATAATAATACATTTAATTTTTATAGCGTCTTAAATGGATAAATGGATAAACAAAAACAAAAAAGAAGAAGAAGAACAACAACAACAACCAAAAATACATATAAGATAAAGAAATAGAAAAGTTAATTGATGTGGCTAGATCTAGAGCTGATAGGCCTTATTAAAAAAGATGGGTTTTTAAGTCTCTTTTGAAAGTCTCCTTCCACCTTATACCTTCCTTCAACCATGTGGAAGAGACTAAAGGCACCAGACTTTCCTAACTAAACATTACTTTCCTAACTAAGACAAAGTAATCAAACACTTACCAAACGTTGTAAACATGTGTAACATTAATAATGATAATAATAATAATAATATGGATGAATTGGATGAATTTTACATCACAATATTCCTTTTTAATTGAAAAACTAATAAAATCATGATAATGTAGGATTTCTCCCGGTCTCTGCCAAACAAACATGTTGTTACATCTGGAGAACAAGCTCTGTAGGTCAGAGCATCTCTGCAGCAGTACAAACATTCATTAAAAAACACTGTGGTGACACATTTTATTTTTATAAAATAATTGCACTTCTTGCAATTTGCATATTGTACTTAGTCATATTGTGATTTCACAATTAATGGTGCAGCCCTTGGTTTGTCCTGAAGGCATAGCTTTCAAATTAAATTTTAATACTTAGTGGACTTGCTCATCAAACTGTTGATTCTGTCCTGCTGATTAAAGAACAGAAGTGATTTGTACAGGTAACTTACACCCAAGGCTAACATGAAAGCACTGGTATTAGACAATGAGTGACATTAAGGAAGTAATACCACTTGTTTGAATACTGTAGGCAGTCACTTGATTTTTCACTCAGTTCTTTATAATTTGTATATTTGTGTGTGTGTGTGTGTGTGTGTGTGTGCGTGTGCGCGCATGTGTAGGTGACTCCAGATGCTTCCTGTTCACTGTATTCCCCAGACTGAGAGTTTATACAGCGACAGGATACAACCAACACTTTATGTACCTCAACCAGAATCAGCAGACCATGCCCAACGGACTGGTGAGAGCACACTAGTTATTCATGGCCTGTAAATATCACAGAGTTCAGTAATTCCCCTAATGTTCCCCTCGGTCTTGAGTAGGGCTGGGCGATATGGACCAATAGTCATATCCCGATATATTTTGGCTGAATAGCGATATACGATATATATCCCAATATTTTTATTGCAAATTGAGAGCAAATGTTCAGTCAAAGTCAAAGCCAAATATGACATGTGGGTGGGAATTTCATCATTTTAGGGGCAAGTCCATTTGGCCTTCACTTTTTTTTTTCAGGGGCACCAAGGCCACATGACAGGGCACAAAGACCACTAAGTAAAATTTGTTGATTTACCTTTCAGACTGATACCATAACATCCTAATTTATAATAACACATGGATTATGTATTAAAACGTTTTTTAAATACCAATATCAAGTTGCTGTTACATTAGAAAACAGTTTGTTTTTTAAGTAGGGTTAGGGTGAGGTGAGTTTTGTGACACTATACTGAATATTAATGTTATTGAATATTTCTCCCAATAGAAATTCCCCAAAATTATGGCAAAGCACATTTTTTCCCAAACAAAAAAAAATGTAGAATAACCAGCAGGAGACCACTGATGTGTGGAGTGATTTTGGTGGCACTACACTCTGAATAATAGTGAAGTCATTGAATATTTTTTGTAGTTTCTCTTTTCGGTGTCGCACTTTGTAGACGGTCCCTGCGCCCTCGTCTCACAGCCGGCTGACCATACAGACCAAAGTTAATGTCCAGACGCTCGTTTTGATGAAAATATGGTTGTAGCTCGTTGTCTTCCTTACTACCGTAGGAAAGAGCCGTCAGTTGTGTTTTAACAAGATTTCACTTATGAGTTATTGATCCGGGAAGTTCGAATCTGTGAATATATTTCCAACTATACCGGACTAAATCCTACCACATAAGTCAGTTACGAATCATATCAAACCGGCTGAGCTCGCTCGCTGCGCTTTAAGTTTCGTTCTTCTGTTTTGAGACGCTGCTGCTGTGTGAGAGGCTTTCACGTGAGATCATCGTGATGATGAGACTCCACCTGCGCGAACTGCGGAGTCACTGAAGTTACTGTGAGTGACTACTGTGCACTCAGGTGGCTGTAATTAAAGGCAAGCTTGCTACGCTGACTGGGCCAGGGGCACAGAGGCCACTGTGGCCGTACGATGATTTTTTTTCATGGGGCATCAAGGCCGAAGTGCGGGGCAACAATAGTTTGTTCAAGAGTGCCGGAGTGTCTGTTCCAGCCCCTCCCCTCTCTGTGCATGAAGGAGGAGGGGCGGGGGGAGCAGTGCAGAGAGCTCCGGGTCAGCGGCTTGCCCGAGCAAGGATCACAGCGCAAATTTTAACTATATCGATATACGCGATAGGGTCTAATTCCATATCACATTTAAAAAATATATCGATATATGTTTTATATCGATATATCGCCCAGCTCTAGTCTTGAGTGATCAGATCACAGGCAGACGCATTAACATGCGTCTCAGGTGACCACTTGTAGTCGCATCTCAATTCCCCGCTCTACAGATTAATGATTTAGCATGGACAGTGTTCCACAACTTTAACAAAATTTCTCCGAACTGAAAAACATCACCAAATTGATCTTTGAATTTTGACGTGTTGACTGTAAATAAATGGTTGTCTTCTTTCATAAATTGGTGTAAATGGTGAATTCAACTGAAACAATGTTCAAACAGCTGCTATATGTTGACAGATGAGCTGCACTTTAGTCACAGATGCTGACAGGTTGGTACAGCTATGCTGCGACAAACTGACCCTTTTTAAATGGTAATAAACAATGTAATGTATTATGTTTAATGATAAATTGACTTTTAATATTAATAGGGTATGGGTGGTCAGCATGGCTACTTTGGTCTGTGGTTGGACAGTAATTTTGGCTGTGGTCATAGTCGCGCAAGACCCAAGTGCACCACCTTTGGCAGCCCTCAGCTCTCTGGAGAGGAGGACTTCACCCTGGACTCAATGGAAGTGTGGGCAGTCGGAAAACCCCTAGAAGCAGAGGAGGTCAGAGTATATGCTCTTTTATATTTTCTGTTTTCCTTTATTATTTATTTATTAGAAAGCAGACCACAGTGGCTGACAGGAAATGAAGTAATCATTAACAGATTGTTTAATTATTCTTTAAAATTCATATTCTTTAAATAAAGATCCACACTGTTTTCCCAACAATATCTTGCTTGATATAATTCCACACATTTACACAAGAGGAACCTCAGTACTAGCACAGTCCTAAATTGTACTACACTGCAGTCTCACCACAGTGTTGTATAGATGTAACAGTAATATGAAGGGGCTAATACTGTTGCTGTGGGGGGAGAACCATGGAGAAAAAAGCAGGATCATCTGCTGGGTGGTCAGAAACTCACAGGAGCTTAGGGACAGGGAAACAGACAGATGAAAATTGTGACCAATTGTACCAGTATATCTATCAGGTCTTGAACTGATTTTATTTTTGTAATGTTAAATAAGGCATTCAAGTGCTCCTTGAAGAATCCTGCTAATGGAAAGTCACAGTAAAACAGTATTACAGCATTCTGAACAAATGGAGTGTACAAGTGTAGATCATGCTGTACGAGCTTTATTTATTTTATATTTATTTCTATTTTTTTTGCTTTGATTTTTTTTTTTTTTTTTACATTAAAACAAGTCCCCATCTACTTCAATTTAAGAGAATGTGCTGCAACACTGTTTAGCTGTGAATGTCCAGATTTTTTTCTGGACTGAATTTTTATTTTGGAGTGAACTGTCCTTTAAAACCCATGGTATTTCTGTGTTTTTTGTGTTTCTGGATAAGGAGGGAGAGGGTAAGAAGAGTATCCTGGATGTTGATCCAGAGGTCCAGGCGATAATGGAGATGGCTGGGAAGACTCTACACAGTCAAGGCCTCAGGGAGCCTGAGGAAGACCAGGAGTAGTGAGGGGCCACATGGTGATAGACCAAAACATCTTCTTGACGCTCCAAACCCACCTCGTTACAAGTTTGGAGTTTATCATCTGACATAACTGGATAACATTTACATCAGACTTAGAGACATGTCTCCAATATAAGCTGTGATATTAGATTTATTTTCCCTTGCCTTTGTTTCTGCTTGGACCCTTTGGCATGCCCACTGCTCTTTCTTCTAATGACACATGACACTACAGTCATCCTCCTGTTTACAGCCATCAAATGTTAAAAATGGTGTTGGCTAGATGTCATCACAACATAAACAGGGCTGACAGAGCCTTAATAAGGTCAAAAAGCCGCCTATAAACGGTCCCTTTTTCACTCAACCCAAAGCCACATTTCATATTCAGTGTGAATGAGACTAATGTATCATGAGTGTGTTCACAATTTTTTCCACCAAGCTACACTGGCACTCAACAGAAGAAAACTTTTTTGATTAAATATTCAAGAATTATCACAGAAAAATCTATTCGAGAGATGGAGGAACGAATCTCTTGACCAGAATACAGTACATCCACATCTATTGTTATCACTAACTTAAGTATTACTTTGAGGAAAGGAAATATGAGATCAGAGTAAAATAATACAGGGAATTACTAATTATCTGGTAACATCTAAGTGTAAATGTTTTTTGCAACACATGAATTTATTACTACGGTGTTAAAAAAAACCTTCAGGTTTAGGAGACATAATCTGACACAAACCTGTTACTTAGCCTACTATATTTATGTGTGTGGACATGTGGCTTGACAAGATCCTTCATAAATGGTGTATCCATCTGAGAAGCTAAGGAGTTCTTCAGGGAATTTACCAAATACCAGAACTGTTAGTTCAAACACCAGGTATTCTACTGTAAATACTTCATCCCACCTCAGACTGACAGTTGTGGAGGAGCTTCATGAACACATGTCTAGAGGCACCACTGGATTTTTTTTTCTTTTCTTTTTTTTTTATCGAGGTCTATGACTTGTTCACCACATGAAGTTGTTGTACCGACAACTCGAATGAATCGACATCATACAGTAATGTGGTCATCAATGTTAGGGTTCTTTCGTTGCTGTAAATCCTTGAAAAAGTATTTTAATTTGGTGTTTTTTTAAGGTTTGAAAAATGCTTCAAACGACTTGAGATTATAACTGCTTTACGTTCATTATAAATTGACTCAGGCTTGGAAGGTTATATAGGATGGTAAATATGAAGCTTTTTTGTGTTTGCTGTCTGAAGAATGCCAACACAAAATATGAATTTGGTTGTTTATAGCACAACATCTGATTTAATCTGCTGAAGTGAAATAACCTCTCTGAGTATATACATGTAAACCACAGATATGATTGCTGGAAATGGCTGAAAATGTACCTTGATAATTATTCAAAAATTCTTGACCATGGAAATGATGAGAGAACCTTGAATTATGCAGTTGGGAACATGATTATTACCTCTCGCAATATTTTCAGTTGTCATCGAAAAAAGTTGATGGTGGGTGTGTGTCTGTGTCTGTGTGTGTAAGAGAGAGAGAGAGAGAGAGAGAATTTTTGTGTAGTGAATACTTGTTGCTTGTATTAAAGAGCACTCCTTGAGGGTGTACCATTGTACTTTCACTTGTGTTTCTCAGTTGAGTGAACAGTGGCTATCAGCTTACTTACTGTGTCTTCATGTGATCGTATCTGATTTTATCAAAAAAGGCTGTAAAACATTGCCATAAACATAAACGACAAGATCTCCACTCCTGACATCTCTATTTGGGCTAATACAAACATCTACTCAAACTCTAAAAGGCTGCTCTGTATACATCCCCACACCTACTCTGTTCTGCTATCATGCAAATTATTGAGGCACGATACACATGCAAATCTGTCATATAACCCCACAGCAGTTCACACAGTGGCATGAAAGACATGGTTCCATAATGAATGTCTAGACTTGTCTTTATATTTGTGTATGGAAATTATTTTATTGTTTTATTCCCAGAAATGTGCCTGTATTTGAGCCCCATGGTCACCTTATTATAAACCCATAATTAGAGCCAAATAAAATGCTCTTTGTATCCACTGTGCATATATATTGTATGGACAGTCACCCTTTATCTCTTTATACGTCAAAAGAAACCAACTGATGAAACTTTACATGTACAGTAAGCACCTGTCATACAGGTCAGGGCAGTTCAGTGCACTTATAGGCCAGTGTTTTCAGACCAAGGACCACTAATACAAAAATGTTTTGGCTTTGGAGTCATACTTTAGAGAAACAAACTGATGTCAATTGCACGTTGTTTCTAAAGGTCACATTAGCTTAACCATTACTTGAACGTAAGTTGATTTAATTGTATTGTATTTGCTATTCAGATGTTTTTCAGAACCGTTCTCAAGCCTCTCACATTGTCAGAGAGCCCAAACAGTTGCATTCTAAATTCTAAATCAGTGGTTTACAACCATTTTGGAATATTTTCCTTTACCCAGTCATTTACAAGACAAAAGCAAGGACCCATCTTTTTATACGGCCTATCAGCTCTAGATCCAGCCCCATCAAATCAATCAACTTATATTTATTTATCTCATATATATTTTTTGTTTATCCATTTTTTCTTTGTGTTGTCTGTTCCCCTTTGTTGAGTGTCCTTGGGTACCCTGAAAGGCGCTATATAAATTAAATGAATTATTATTTTCTGCCCAACAGCCCTAATTGCTATTGAATATGTCAGTATATTCCAGTATGAGTCAGGATCATACTAATGGAACTCCATAAGGGATCATTTTGCAGCATAATAAGTATTATGCTGATAGCACTTTGTCATTCTGAAGTGAAGTTTTGAGAGCAGACGTTTCATTGTGACAGAGCAGCCTTATTTTAAGTGTGGCTGTACAGAGCTACTTTAAATACGCCTCTCACCACTGCACTTCACACAGCAGATTTATGTCTCTCCCATCCTTCTCTCATGTGAAATAACTGGGACTGTTTACAGTGAGTGAAGTCATTCTCCGGACCGGGTCCTCCGCGGTGATGGACAAGTAAGTCCTCTTGGCCACTTCAGAGGAACAGCTTACCTGACTGTCCAACTTTTCGGCGGGCTGTGCTCAGACTGCTGCCCGCTGTGGGAGCGGTTGTGTGGACGGTTTCACTCACACTCAGAGAAAAAGTCAAACTCGGTCCAAAACATTCATTATGAACAGAATGTAAGTCTTCATCCAGAAAACTGCGTCCGCTCATATAAACCCGATGTCACTGGCACGGTGTACTTTGCATAGATACCGTCCCTGCTTCCGGCCTTTTTTTTTATAAGTTGCAGGCTATGCCTATAATGCAAGTTAACTTTTACTTCCTTGTACACGCAGATAGAGGAACTGACCGTTTTGCGGCTGTCCTTTTTTGTCAACATTCTACATCCTCTCTAACTTCATTTCATAACTTTCAAATCATGATCCTATAAAAAAAACAAAACAAACGGTTACTTGAGCTGAAGAGATTCGACCACTTGTAAAGGTAAGTCTTTGCCTTTCTTAAAATCCTTTTGTTCAGTTTGTGTTGAAGTGGCCGTGGTGTGACAGAGTAAAGCGAGACGAGGGGAAATCCGCTTTTTACTGACTTCATATCTGCTGGGCTGCAGATAAAGTGTTTGTGTTTGACCAGGCGGCTTCGCAGCATGGAGTCAGTCCTGAGCCCGGTCATACAGCTTGTAATGATCGCACACAGGCACATGTGCTATCACAGCTCCACCTGCTCTCACCGGTCATAGCTGAGCGGTAGGTGCTGGAGGAACTCTATGAAAGCTTTGTTAGAAGGAAAAAACAATTATGTATCAACGGTCGAAACAAAACCGAGTGCAGTATGCTGACACTTGGATGTAGGCTTGTTTTCCCCACATCATTGTGTCACCATAAGTGCTACTAAACCTTTTTGTATTGTTACTTACATGTCATGGTTTGACCAACAAGGCTTGATAAAAAGTCCATATAGCCTACAGATCTGATGATTTATTGAAATAAAAAACAACAATTTTCCATTTACATCCACTAATCTAATATACAACCTAACACACAAAGTTTCCCAAAAAAGTTATATATTACACATTAGTTGTTACTAATTTAAAAAGTCATGGTTTACTTATTCACTCCCTGTAGGAAGTCATTTGTTACTGTACTTGTCACATTACTTTTGCATTACACAGCAACATTGCCTGAGAGCCACTGTCATATAAATGCTAGTGAAAAGAGCATCTTACCCAAAAGGAGAAATTTTAGTCAGTAACTATGCATCGCCATGTGATGTAATGTTGGGTGACCAGCACAAATCATTTCTGGAGGACACAAAACATCTCTGGAGCCTCGCACCGCCTACATGGGGACTTTCTCATCCAATGTAATCCAAGCCCTGAGATCCCAATTTGATTTGAAAATGTGTTTTTAAACTGTTTTTTACGATACCATGTGTTTGCTGCTAAGCAAAAAGTGTTTTCAGGCACCCCATCTGAAGTCGGTACATAAGCTGGACCATGCGTTGAGGAGGTAACCTGATGAACTAACAACTAGTGGTGGACTGCTACAGAGTAAATTTAATCAAGTGATTAATTTTAGCTATCTCTACCTTACACAAGTACTTCCATTTTGTACAACTTAATAAATGTAATAAAACTATAAGATATTCTGACTCCATTATATATCTCCATCAGAAGCCTTTAATAACCACATTTGAGGTCTCATTGCATTGGCCCCCAAAAATACAGTACTGGTTAGGATTAACTTATCCTAAGATATGTTTCCCTGTTTCCCACAGTGACTCCCTCTTTATCCGAGATTGCCGTACACCCCAGTCAGCTATTAGAACCACATAGTTCCTCAGCTAACTAAGCTGCTTGCTCACAGCAACAGGTAAATATAGCCACATCAAGTAGTAGCAAGTCTACAGAGCAGCAGCTAGTGGTTTTGCTGCTCCCTACATTTAAATTGTCACCATTTCTTCCAAATGAAAACTTTCACCTCATGAGCTCTTGTTTGGTTTGCATTTTTCATTTCTGCTAGTTGTTTGGGAGTATAAATATAAAAAGTCAGTATCATCTTTGAATTGGGAGTAGTTTTTGAAAAAATGGTGTCCTTAACTGTATACCGTTTACTGTATAACATCATAAAGTCACCAGAGTGTAACAATGTATAACACAGTTAATTTCCTGATCATTGAATTTTCCTTGCTTCATACACCAAACTGGGACTATAAAAGCCTAGCCATGGGTCAAGTATGTTTGCTACTTTTGTCCACTTGTATTCTTTTTTGGTTGTGCCACTGAAATTAGCTCGTCTAGCGTTTGCCTGTGGTGAGCTCTTTGGTGAGATATGACATCTCTTTTAACATTTTCACAACAAGGAGCAATACTATAGTATTCATTTGGAGTCATGTTTCTGTCCACCTGATTAAGTCTGATATTCACTCCTTTTAGCTCTGCTATGTCTTGACCAACCTTCTTGCTAAAGGAAAAATACATTGCGAAAAGAGACAAAATAGCTATGTAGAGAAGTAGAGTTGGGAGTTATTGCTGCAGGTTTAAAGCAATCCTTTCCATGCCATTGATACAGTTATCTTTTTATTCAGTGCTAATACAGAAAGATTAAGCACAACCAAGCCATTAACATGTTTTTTCTGCTTTTCTTACATTAAGGTGGGCAAACTCATGTAGTTACATGCACTCTTAACACTTTGTTTTAGGGAAAATCTTTCTTTTCTTTACTTTTATATCCAATGCTTTTATTAGAGATTATATATATATATATATATATGTATATAGTGGTGTGTGTGTGTGTTGTATGTGTGTATATGATATTTATGTATGTATGTTATATATGTATATATATATATATATATATTATATATATTGTATTGTCTATATATTATATGTTGTTATCTATATGTATATATCTCTATATATATTATCTATCTATCTCTCTATTATATTTATATCTGTATTGATATCTCTATGTATATGTCTATCTTATTATCTATCTCTCTCTCTATCTATTCGTCTGTGTCTACTATATTTATGTGTGTGTCTCCTTTTTTTTGTGTCTCTCTCTCTATCTTTGTGTCTTTGTGTCTCTTCTCTATTATCTATCTCTCTATGTCCTGTCTCTGTCTCTATTCTGTATTATGTGTGTATTTATATATGGTATATATGTGTATATATATATATTCTCCATGTATGTGTATATATACAGTTATCATATTTGTTATATGTTTGTGTGTATCTATATGTATGTGTGTATATATATTATATATTATATCATTATTATATCTATATTCTTAATATATATATATATCTATATATCTATATATGTACTATATGTGGTATATATATATTTATATATATATATATGTATGCAAAGTTTGATTAAATCATGTTGTAGTGTAAGCTGGAAAGCTGTTTTTATTTGTATTTATTGTTAATGCATAGCCTATGAATATATATACACATAGCTTACATTCAGGCTTACTTTAATCTAAAACTGCAGCGATAAAAACACTGAGATCTAGTGGATTTAAAGTGAGTGAACTGTGGTGAAAGTTTAACTTTGAAAAATATAAAAAGTCATCAGCTAGGTCACTCTTTTGTCACTGTCATCTTATCTTCTGGCACTTTCCTGTTTTTCGCTGCATTTTCTTAATTTTTTTTTTTCTAACCAGAGAGAATTTTTTTCTATGCTTTTGTTGTTTTATTTTAAAGGTTCAATTTGCAAGAATTGGCCACCTTTCGAAATTCATACAAAAAAAAGATATCACCAGAGTAACACCTACTGCTGCTAACAGCAGCTTCTGTAAGCTAGTAAGCTCAGTTAGCTGTGCAGCTAGCAGTCCAGACTGGGAGCTCAGAGAACCAGGGAAATGTTGGTCTGTACATAGCTAGCACAGGAGCTTTGGATAGGATGGATTAGGGCTAGCTGGTTAGCATGTTGACTTCAGTGGATATATCCACAACGCACAGACGTATGTCAAAACTGTTATTCCTTCACATTCTGTAGATACTTTTAGTTCATGTGGCACCTTTAAGAAATTAATGAATGAGTTTGATGGTGAATTTATGAGTTTATATAAGTGTTGCTCTGTATAAATTCAACACCGTTATTATCACATCCTCATTTGAAATAAACACTGTTTTTCACATATGTTGGTCCATGTGTGACATGAACACATATGGCTGTAATGGAAAAGTATTTGTGTTCGGTATGGCTGCTGTGTTGGTATGAAGAAATGTGGTAGTCTGATTAAGGCTGGGACAGTCTCCTCTTACGGTTTCAGCTGGAAAAAACGGGGGAATAGTTGTGTAATAATGTCAGTTAATGATTAATTTGTCTTCAGAACACAGAAGAATGCTTCTTAGTTTTTGCATTATGTGTCTTCATATAAGCATAGGTGTAGATAATTTATGTTATGTATTGTTATTGACACAATAAACATTTGGTTTCACATTTATTAATATAACCAACAGTATATGTATATTATTATTGTAACTGCATTTCCTTGTTTTCATGCTTTTGCTCTGTACATTGACAGTAAGGTGGACTTCAATCCAATTTCATCCACAAGCATTTCTTTCAATCACATTAGATTAAAAGAATGTGGCCCCTGTGCCAACTCCATCTTGACTTTCATTAAGAATGATTTCTGTTCTATTCTCCATTCCTTTTTATTGATATTTCATAACACATCTGAATCATACTTTAGTTTAATTAGCCAGAGCTCCTCCTGCGCCACCTTTTTGTTTTTGTTTTGTTTTGTTCATTTGCAAGTTAAATATTAGGTATTGTGGTGAATCAGGTTGAAAACTCTTTTAACACTACTCTTAACTCCACAAGTCATGGGCACCCATTTTTCCGTTACTGCACTAAATATTTCTAGTCTCTTTGAGCCATAACATTGCACTGTGCCAAAGTATCCCAAACTTACTGAGAAACATTTGGGTCATTCTCCGAAAACGTGCCATTTTGTGTCCCTGACACAAAATCTACCCCATTAAGCTGTATTAACATGAAAATATGTAAAAATGTAGTTGGTATTATATGGTAAACAAACCATCTTCATTTTAAAAACGTATTTACTTATTTAATATAATTAGGTGATGGTAACATGATTGACAAAACTCACATGTGCATGGTGATTATTTTAGGAAAATAAATAAATATATAATATAGCCTGAGATGGCACCACATATTTTTCTGACAGGTAAGGGTCTACTTAAACCAAATAAGTCCTTAAACACAATAGAAATAATACTTTGAAAATCTGATTTTCAGAATGGAAAATGGCACGTTTTCGTAGAATGACCCATTTGCAGACAAGAGGGTGGGAAACTTTCAGCAATTACTCTTTTATTATCCAGTTTTGTGCGAATTTAAAGACAATGTCCTTGGGAAAATACCGTATGTAGAATTAATGATTAACTAAAGAGAAGTGAGATATATTAAAGCAATGGCAGTGGACTGATAATAATAAAATGAACTCAGGCACAGAGAGAGTATGGTCACAACAGGATATGAACTCTTATATTTGCATCTGATATTAATACTGCTTTTGTATATGAGGAAAAGCGGGTGACCATTCACAGCTGGAGAAGACACACAGAAACAAGAGAGCAAGGGGCTCTGGATTCATACAAGTAGGGGGTATCACATAATATGTCATTTATCATATATGTCATTTTTATTTTATAGGGGAATTCGTTTTACCAGTGGTTGACCCTGTATACAGTATTCTGTGGCCTTGATGGCACAGTATGGCTATAGAATAGATTAGTTCCCTAAAAAACTTACTTTCACTCTGCAGTTCTGTACGTTGGCGCGCATTATTTCAGATTATTTTGTATCTAGATACTGAAGGTACAAATTAGAAATGATAAAGTTCATCATTGGCTTACTGACATGATATGAATGAATATTTACCTTTGTTTACTTGTGTTTTAGATGCTTTTGGTTTAAAGATGCTATTGGTATTCAGCAGGATTTTCAGTAGAACTGTCATGACAGTTATATTCTCAATTTCATTGTATATATTTTTTCTTACCATGCACTTTTGAACAACAGTATGTGTATGAATGCAATTATTTGTGCTGACCTCGATATAACATGTTGTGTTTATGTTTTGTTAACAAAACTCAATAGTCCATTTATTTTTTTCTAAAATATTGAAGATATTATTAGTTATTGTTAAGATATTTCTTTGAAAGGCTGCACTTACTTCATTATACTATCATATTATCATTACATCACAAGCATTACATGGTCTGTATTCTTCAAAATGAGAATAACATCATTTATATTGATGATGTGGCGCCATAAGACAGGCGATTGCTAGAACTTAACTGAACATAGTTAAATCTGCCCCAAACTTCACATTTAGGCTAAGAGTCTCAGTCTGAAGACAGTCAGTGCAGTTTACATGCACAGCTTAGTCAGATTACAGCCATACTTCGACTATGCTACTCAACCAGACAACTGCAATTATCCGAATATACATGCCGGTGAGAAAATCGGATTATTGGGCCAAAGCATGTCATATCCTGGTACACTAGGTGGCGCTGTACCCATTTCAACTAGTGGAAACAGAGACACCTCCGGCTGACCTCTTTACGTCACCAGCTGCCTCGGCATTCAAGAAAGATGGCGTACGAAGAGCGAGACAAAGCTACATCTTTGTACATTTCGTATATGGTGTACATGATAATTGCACAAACTAGATGCACAATGGCGCTCTTTCTTACGGTGATTTCGTAGGAAAGACACCGCCATCCGTCTACTTCTGGCTCACGGCGCCCGGGAAAAAATCTTGCGCCTGCGCAGAACGCAAAATCCAATCCGATCTGATGGAACATATACATGCAGGAGTAATGTGACTATCAATCGAATAATCTGGGTGCTTTAATTCAACAATGAGAAATCCGATCCGGTCCGATTTTAGTCAGACTAAGGTATATACATGCATCTTAAAAATCCGATCATAGTCAGACTAACCCAGTAATTCGGTTTTCTTGAGTGTCACTGACATGACAATAGTCTGTAACAGTCATAACGCCACCTAGTGGCAACAGAAATTAAAATGTTCTTAAAACAGCCCCTGTGGCTAATTTGATGTACATGCATGACATTCGGTGCACATATCTATCTGCACTTACATATACAGAAACTTTCTTGGTGCTACTACTTGCTACTAGTCGGCCATTTTGAATTCTACTGCTCATTTTTGCATTTGCAAGTCTGTCTCTTTTGACAAGATCCACCTACAACTAACATCTTTGTGATGAGTAGTTATTAAAAGCTTGGGTTTTCACCATGGCGGCGCAGGATTGAACACATTGAACAGTGACAGCGATTATTTATCATTTCTATGACCACAGCCACCTCAAACATGTTGAGAACATACTTAAAGCTGTAGTCTGTAACATTTTTTTTGGTTATATTTGCTTAAATTTTCATCATGATCTGACAGTAGGATAAGATACAGGTCAGCTGTGTAAAAATCCACTGTCTGTTGCTCCACCCAGTGGCCTTAATTTGATTTGCAAGAATCCACCACTCCCAGCTCAGTACAACCAATCAGAGCCAAGGAGAGTGTCTGAGAAGTGTCAATCACTCTCATGCATACTCTGCTGGCAGCCCCCTTCCCTCACGCAGCGCTTACTTGGCAGTCCCTCTACACAGGCACAGCGTCTGCTCTCACCTGGTCAGATAGCTTCAAGCTCAAACTCAAACTGTAAACAATGGCGGAGAACAGACAACAATAACAGAGCTGAAAAATGTTTAACCACAAGGCTATGGTGGCAGTGGTTACAGTAATACTCGCAATAGCACATATGGCCGTACGATGTTGCAGTCGAGCTGCGTAGCTTGTCGCTTGTAGCTTGTTAGCTTGTATGCTAACTCCAGTGTTTAGCTTTGTCTTTATGGCTACTGGTTAGCAAAAGTGTCTTTCAAGTGACCAGGCAGTTATAATGACGTTAGTTTGTGTTCAGTACACTCTGAAGTGGTTGAATTGGTTTAGAGAAATAATGTTACTCATGCTTCAGAAAGGCAGCATGGCAAAAATGTTGCGCCCAGTAATAATTAGCTGGTAACTCCGTCTACCGCGATGTGAGGAATATTGTTTGTTACTCAGGATTTCTACAGTGATCTGCTTGAGGCCCTCATCATTGTACTTTAGTTGTATTGGTCAGAAAGAAATAATCGGGGCTTATTTTGTTGTTGTTATTTTGAATGCGCCGTCTTGGTAATCTGGTGTCCTCTGTTACCGTGGTTACAAGTCTGCTCGTGCTCAGCAGGCTCCTCTGTGGAGACGGGCTTTGAAGGCAGGGAATAAGTCCACTTTTTCTCAAAACTCCAGACTGCAGCTTTAAGACCTTCAGGATGCTGTATTGTCAGAATTGTGAGAATTGCATTGAAGAGCATGGCTGTGGTGGTGCGGCAAAGGTCAATGTATCACCTTGAAACAGGAAGTTGATGTAACTCTACTTCACATGGTTAAATCTGCATCAACTTTACAGGTTTGATAAGGGTACTGGCCTGAACATTAACATGCCAGATTTTGCTTACAGTTGTAGCACCACCCAGTGGCAATGGGAAATAACATGTTTTTTTTTTTCCCTTCCAAGTACTCCTGCTAGCCTCAAATTTAGTCAGAAAATCCTTAAGGCTGTCATGATGGCAAACAGTGAGTTCTAATTGGACACTGTTGTAGTAGCAAGGAATTATTCACCATGAAACAGGACATTTGTGTAAATGGTACAGTTTTCCAAAATTGGAGTCCTGCACAGAGCACTTTCTACATGCCAGTTAGGAGGTATATTTTATTCCAACACCAAATGGCAGCAGGAAGTTAGCCTTGTCTAACAATCATTATTTCATTGACTTGAAATGTACATAGTGCAGTCTTGTCATTCTTAAACATAACATGTAATTACGCAGTTTTCTCTAGTGCCACATAATGGCCTCCTTTGTGCAGTGTCCAAAACCCATGGAAATTCAGAGGCATGTCAAATGGTCATAGTCCTTCAACAGTCATACCAAAAACAACAATATTTACAATGTGTGTGTGTTTGTATGTATCTATAATGTCAGTATCAATAAAGGATTACTAAAGCAGATATATTTAGATCCATTTAAGTCAATAGTCTAAAAATGTGCTTGAGCTATAAGAGGCTGTGTCAGACAAAAATAGATTCTGTGGATTTTATGTTCTTCCACCCACTCATCAGAACATTTGTAGTGACGTCAGTTTCCTGAATCCAGACACAGTGAAACAAGATTAATTAGTCATCACACAGCTCAGTTTGTGTCTGAAAGCAGCACTACTGAGAGCAATTCCATAGGACTTCAATCTGAGGTGTAGAACTGTTGTGGAAATAGTGACGAAGACCTGCAATAAGGATGTTGCTTTTAGGTTTCGATTGTTTCTTGGCTCTGTCAAAGCCAGAATGTGTCTGGAAGAGTAGAAACGGTTAATTTAAAAATCTGTTATTTGATTGGCAGAAAACTATGTGAATATCTTGACAATCTGTTCATTTTTTTTATGTAATTGTTGGTCTCAGCTTTTTATCTATTCATATTTACTGTTTTTCTTAGTCATATATGATAGTAATGAAAATATTTACATTTTGGACCATTGTTTTTTAAAACAAGGAATTGGAAGATGCCTATTTCAGATCTGGTAAATTACAATGGTAATATTTACCTGCCTTTGGACCTTTTATAATAATAATCTTAAAAATAATCAAAGGCAGATTAAAAAAGAAGGTAAGAACACAGGTAATGTGAATGTACAGAATATGACTTCATGAGACCCTGACTGAGCCCAAAATGGCAATCCTGGCAAAAAAGATCCTAATTCTTGGTTACCATAAGAAGACTGTCTTTTGTCAGAACTAAGGATTCTAGGAGGACCATTAATTCTCACGTAATATATGAAATTAGGATTTCCACGTCTTGTCTTGGATTTCATGTGTGAAAACAAGGTAGTTCTGTCATCTTGACTGAACTGACCAAATTCCTTTTTTTAGTCCTAGTTCAAGTACTCTCAGCTAAGTATTACATAATGCAGAGTTGGGATTCATTGGTCAAGCTTGCAGTAGAGAAACTGCAGGTGAAATGAAAGACTATCATGAACACTGAAATAGTGGTCCAAGTCGCTTCTAACACATTTACACCAATCAGCCACAACATTAAATCCCTTAACAGGTGATATGAATAACACTCATAATTTTGTTACAATGTAATGTTTGGCTAAGAATCCTTGGGTCCTGGCAACTATGTGGATGCCACTTGATACATACTGCCCATCCAAACACCACTGTGGGCCAAGTATACCCACTCATTGCAAGGGGACTCCTCAATGGCGCTCAAGAGCTCAAGGCGTTGACCCAGCCTCCAAATTCCCAGAAACCCAATCTGATCGAGCGTCTGATCAAGTCTGATCTGTGGAGGCCCCACTACCCAGCAAACAGGACCCAAAGGATCCGCGACAAATGCCCCAATGCAGAAGACCACAGGACACCCCTAGAAGTCTTATGGCCATGCCTCGATGGGTCAGAGCTGTTTTAGCTTAACAAGGGGAACCCACAGAATATTAAGCTGGTGGTTTTAATGTTGTGGCTGATCAGTGTATATTGCCTTCTTGGTCTATGTGTTTTCCTTTGGAAATTTTCACCCATATTCACAGTCATCTCAAATTATAGAACTGTTGCATTGTCTTCTAAAGAATGTCTTCAGAGTTTGTTATTAAAAAGAGGAGCTTAATAAAACTAAATAAATTGCCTATGTTTGGCTGGACTTATTTTGAATATTGTGAAAATAATGTCTTCAACATGTTGGAAGAGAAAAGGGAATTTAGGTTTCAAGATGTAAATAAAGTCTAATCAATTTTAAAAATGATATTACTATATAATGACTGTGCAACCACTAAGTGTATGATGAGAAACAGGACAAAGAGATGTTAGAGATACATATTTGTCAGTCTGCCATGTTAAGTAAAACATATTAAGGAACATAACATTAAATGTCACATAATTTAACAATGATGGAATATGAGGCATGAAGCTCAAATAAACACAACTCATAATTTATGCTGTGATCATTCCAAAGTGATTTTTGATTTTGTGACTCCTTAAGGCTTGGAGTTCAGTTAGATTCATGGTGCTGCAAGGGGAAGCTTGCTGCAGTTGAACTTCAAGTTTTAAAGCCTTTGCAGGACCCATAGATGTGTCACAGGAAGATTATTTTACACTTAGGCTGCTGGCTATGTTACTGTAAGGTGCCAAAAGCCTAATCTGTTGAAAAAAAAATACATCTGTATGCTGTAGTCTACATTAGCATTGGAAGCAAAACAGCAAAAAAGCAGAAATTTGTGCACAACTGTCTGGTAAAACAGCAGGGGGTACAGCAGCCACAGCAGTAATAACAAGATTACTAATTGACATATGAGTATTGATAATATTAAAAGTAATAATGATAATAATCAAGATCAAGAATCCCTTTACAGAGGTTTCAACTGCCAATGAATGAATGTTTCTGTGTCTCTTCCGTCCTTTCTCAGCTGCAGGGATGGCTTGTTGGGGGCAGCAGGGCGAGATGACAGAGTACAAGAAGATCGTGATCAAACGGGACATGGAGATGGGTGTGGTCATGACAGTGTTCCGGCAGAAGGCGGAGCGGCTCACTGTGCAGGTCATCATGGAAACCCGGCAGGTGGCCTGGACACGCACTGCAGACAAGACTGATGGTGTCTGTGAGTATGAAGTATTTTTAAAACACTGGCAAAATCTCCTCCCCAGTAAAACCATTGGACTGAAAAGTTTTTGCATAACTACCTCTATATTTTCACTCATTGGTTGGTTGGGTTCTTGTTGGTCTGTTGGTTGGTTTGCCATCAGGATTACACAAAAACTACTTCACAGATTTCCATGATACTTAGATGGAGGACGAGTCTCAAAATGCACAAAATACACCCTGTCATATTTTGTGTGGCTCCAGATAATGGGACGGATCTTTTTTTTTTCTTTTTTGCACTTGTGACATTATGACATTGGCCGTTTGACCGATTGACATTTTTTGTTAATTTCTCAGGGAATAATGCATGAAGAAAAAACAAGCGTGTTTAGCTGGCTGGTATCTATGAGTGTGGACAATAAGTGCATAATTAACAGCTTGTCATGTCTGAAATGAATATGCGACAAAAAAATTACAAGATTAATAATGACATAATAGGTAAGTTAGTTAAACTCAATTTTTGTTTGTAATATGATTATAAACTAGGGCCGGGACTCAATTAAAAAAATTTATCGAATTAATCAGAGGCTTTGTAATTAATTAATCGAAATTAATCGCATTTTAATCGCACATGAATATTTGACCTGAGAACAGTGAGAAGCAATTTTTTCACATGGATTTTAGTATACCATTGAATGATGACTGAATACAGAAGCTTAAGCAACAAAGCATTGTTTTTGTTTTTTCAAGACCAACAGACCAGTGCAATTTTTAAATATTTTTTTGGCCTTTTATGGCTTTATTGACAGAACAGCTGAAGATATGACAGGAAACAGGGAGAGAGAGAGAGAGGGGGAGTAACACGCAGCAAACGGACCCAAGCCGCGAGTCAAACCTGGGTCCGCTGCAGAGCCTCGGCACATGGGACGCCCTCTCTACCCACTGAGCTAAACGCTGCCCCGACCAGTGCAATTTTTGCCATAAAGTGCAGCAATAGCATGCTCTTATCTACGCTGCCATCCGTCCGCTTTTGAAAACAAAATTTCCCATCCACGGGACCAACCAAAGCAGTCTCATCTGCTTCTTCGTTCATTGTTGTTGTCTGAAGTCATGAACGTTAGTTGGTGCTCCAGTATAATCGGTACCCCTGAAACTCTTCCAGTGAGAAACGTTTCCGCGGTGCAAAAATAAGTGCGATTAAAATGCGTTAATTTTTTTAACGCGTTAATTTTTGTGTAATCGTAATTAACGCGTTAAAGTCCCGGCCCTATTATAAACAAAGGAAATTCATTAAGCAGTTATTAATTTTCATAAGGAGTCTATAAACTGTGTGCTTAGTGCTTATAACAAGGACCAATAAACACGTTACTGTACATTTTACATTATATGCATAGTGATCGTAAGATCTGTCATCACTTCTAAACAAATTATCTGCCTCACTGAATTATAGTCCTTTAAATGTACCATGTAGAGTTTTTCTTTGCTTCTGGTAATGCTATAAAACAATTGTTTACAAGTGGGCTACAGTTCTGTTTGTATCATGCACACACAGACACATGCAAGCACATGTGTCTGTGTGTGCATAACTACTGGTAGGGTCACCTGGTAGGGTCCAGGTGACCCTACCAGTAGTTTCACTCTCTTTCCACTGATCAGTGATGGTTAGGCATGATAAAGCATAGCATTGTGTACACAAAGGCTGGAAGGAGAAGAGTCTGAGCTGGCAAACATGAACGTAAATGACACAGGATTCAAAATATTCTGATGTTTCTAAGGGAGGAAATGCAATCAACGGGTTTGTCGGGCTTCAAGAATACACACAATGTGTTTTGAGAAGTAACAGTAAACATAAACAAAAATGATACTTTTTATTATTATCATTACTTATTATGCTGTTAGTCTCTTGACAAGCAGTATGAAAGTAGCAGTAGAGCCTCTAACCAACTGTTTAGATGCTAGCGTGCATGTTTGTCCATGTTTCAATGTATTGAACTTGACAGCATCTCTGTTATAGTGTGAAAATCAGCACCCCCTAAAGAATGCTAACTATGGCAGGGAGCTGCAAATGTGTGAAATAAAAAAAAAAAAAAGAACCATTTTACAACTCTTACTTGTGTCTTGTGATCCTGACTATAGATGAATGTCTTCCTCAGCAGTGACGATGTACAAAAGCAAACCATCTACTTCACAATAATAACTACCAGAAATATGTGTGCCGTGTTTCAGTGGACCTGTTTGAGATCAGAGAGGTTCGTCCGGGGAGAAACTCCAAGGACTTTGAGCGTTTCAAAGATGGCAAGGACAAACACGATGAAGATACCTGCTTCACTATTTTCTATGGCTCACAGTTTGTTCTCAATACCCTCAGTCTAGGAGGTGAGCTCCTTATATATGTGTGTTTCTGGACTTCAGACAAGTAACATTTGCTAATTACTTCTTATGAAAGTGTATTTCTGTAGTACTCTGTTTAAACCTTTAATAAATGAATTTGTCTTGGATATGTTTGATTTTAATAATTTTAGGCCAGTCAAAGAATTTCGAATGAAAACTTCCAGTATGCTGATTTTCAAATTGAATGGAATCATTTAGTATTTTGGAAACTATTCTAATTGTTCTGTTACAGAGTGAGATCAAGATGTGGTTAGCCTAGCTTAGGCAACCACATATGTCAGTTTGTACTTTTCTTTTTGTGCACAGGTTAAATTAACACGACCCAAAGTGATAATCAGTTAGCTTTGGAGCTGTTGGTTTACATGTTTTCCCCTCTGAACAAAGCAGGAATGGCTCTGGTCTTTATGCTAAGCTAGGCTAAGTCCTTACTCCAACTCTCTAATGATGCACTTTTACAAAAAATGTAGACATGTTGTCTTTATAGATTTACATGAAGTGAAAAATACTCCATGTCCAGTAGAGCATTGTATACTTGTTACAGTAAAAAACTCTCAGAAACACAGTGGAGCACCGAACAAACAAAAAATCATACTACTGTAACAGATGATATGAATGTACTTATTGTAATTATTAGTTTCATTTTAACTTTAAGGTCACATCTACTGCTTTGATGCAATATGTTGGAATATCGACCAGCTCTCCTTGTGTAAGAAAGATCCAATGCTCATCACCCCACAAAGTTTGTTTAGTACAGTATTAAAATATTATGTATTGCTCAATTTCCAGCTGATTCTGTTGAAGAAGCACATAAATGGCTGATAGGACTTGATTTGCTGAGGCAGGAGACATTGGCTGCTCCAACTCCAGTTCTTATAGAGAGGTACACACAAACACACACACACACACACACACACACATACACACACACAGTTATTAATGAGGACAGCTTGTCTGGTCAGTGATCTCTCTTTGTTATTTCCCCTGCAGTTGGCTGAGGAAGCAGATGTATTCTGTCAACCAGACCAAAACAAACAGGTACTATACATATATGATCTGTTTACTCAGTCCTGCTTAACTAGAAGAAACAATGAAAATGATTTCCCTAAAGACAGTATTCCAAGTATTCTAATTCTGTTACGTAAGTTCAATGTAAAGGATCACATTAAATGCAAAGTTATTTTTTTTATATCATGTTGAATCGATGTGTGTAGATTAGATAACCAGATGTGTGATTTATTACATGAGCCTGAATAAGCAATTTGAAATGCATTACTTTTATGTGTTATACTTCATTTTTGTTCATTGTATGTGTGTTTTACACGTGTTTTCTGGTTGTGAGTTTTGTTTTTTTCCCTTTTCCAGTGTTCTGTCTTCCCTCCTGTTTTCTTGTATTCCTCACCAACCTGATTTTTGCTTCCACACCTGTGTTCAATCTGATTAATTAGTCACGCCCTGTTACCTGAGTTTTTCCCCAGTCTGCTTTCCCTCCACACCTCCACTCTCATCTTTCCAGTGTTTTCCAGCCGCCCCTTCCGTTTCTAGTATATTTCCGTTAATTTCCCTTACCTGTGTTTCTCTGCCTCACTCCACCTGCACCTCATCCCCTCATTAGGTTTGTTTGTATTTAAGCCTGTGTTTTCCCCTCACTCTTTGCTGGTCCGTCTGTTCAGTTCTCATCATCACGTTACTCTGTTATCCTGCATTCCTTTGTCTTTCCTTATGTGCTCCCTGTGTTCACCTTGGATTTATGGTTTGCTCTCTGTTCTTGTTTGACTGTTTTCTTCATTTCCTGTGTTTGCCAGCTTTTTGTTCCCTATCTGTCTGCTTGTCTCTGCTTGGTGTTTTTGGACTAATTAACAGCTTTCATTAAAGCTTGCTTTTTGTCCTGAATCTGCCTGGTCCTGTGTCTGCATTTGGGTCCTGTTTTGCATGTGTGGCCATAATAAACACTTGAAAAACACATTATGTTTATGTTTAAGTTTCCCTTAACTTAATGTGTAACAACTGAATAAATCATAAGGTTTGTCTTTAAGTCTGCATTAATTTGATCTGACTCATCAATATATTTACATTGACTCAAGGTTAAACATTGCATTTGATATGACCCTTTACAGTACATTAATTAAAATACAAATTATCAGAGTGTAGCTCTGTAAATTAAATCAGTATTGTGTTTTATAAATGGAATCCTGTAAGTTGATAACATTTGTACTTTCTCTTTGCTTACTTCAATTCTTACAGTCAAAAACTGTATTTTAAAAATTACAGATTAAAGATCATCATGATAAACAACCATATATGATTACTCAAGCCACTGGATGCATACTGTCATTTTGTTTCTTTAACCAGCATCTCCATGAAAGAACTGAAGGCACTGCTTCCTCTGCTCAATTACAAAACCCCCGGCTCTCGCGCTCTCAAAGACAAATTCCAGGTACTCTCCGTTCATGTCATATCTTCGTTGTGTAATTATTGTAACCTGTAACAATTATTAAATTCTACAATTTCCAAAAATTGCGTCTCTTATGACATATTCGATATTAAAAATGATTGGTTAAACATTGTGTGATTTGAAATAAAAAACTTTGAGTAGGTGCTCTTGTTGTCTCATTCAAGTTTTCATGTTGTGCTTTCACAGGAAGTGGGAGCAAAGAAAGACCGTCTGGATTTTGAGCAGTTTCATAAATTGTACAACCATATAATGTTTGAGCAGAAAGAGGTGAGTCTGAATCTGTTATATAAAAGTAAATATGCACTGCATGTATTATTATACATATGTTATCCCATTTTCATCCCCCTTTGTTTTTTAACTCAGATCCTGGATGAGTTCAAAAAAGAATCGTGTGCTTTCATTCTGGGGTGAGCTCACATTTGCTTAAATTGATCTTAACAGACCCTGATGTGAATGAAACCGAAATTATAACAATAATTTATAGCTTTTCATCATGTTTCCATTCTTCCATTGTACAGTAACACAGACAAACCAGATGCCTCAGCAGTTCTGCTCCATGACTTCCAGCGGTTCCTTATCTATGAGCAAAAGGTAAAATAATCTACATTGATTGATATTGTTGTAGCTTTGCATGTCTGACTCATTTTTTTCTGCTCTTTTGTATCTGTCAAACAACCTTTCTCTCTGTCCTTTCCGAATTATTTGTATCGTAACATATAAGCGCTGTAATTATTTATATTCATCATTAATTAATCAGTGTTCATTATTTTTGTAATTTCGCTTTAAAATTAGGTGTCTAGCTGGAATCCTAGTAATGTTTAAGTTAATAAAAACAATACACTAATTTATAAGATTTAAAGGGGCAATTCGTAAGATATGGCCATTCTTTTTGTTTCTAACATTCAAAAAATGAACTAACATTATCAACAGAATGAAACAACAATACTGACTTTATGTTCAAAACACAACTATTCACTGTGTTGCACAGTATTGTACTAAAGACATTTGTCCCCTTTCTTTCATTACCACAATGTACAGCAGGAGTCTGATAGACCCTTTGCAGGAAGACTGCAGTCAGCTAATAAGCCCACTTAGCTCCATGACTAACTGAGCTACTAGATAATGGCAAGCTAGTCGCTTTAGCCAGAGAGAGCTACAGCAAGGAATAGGAAGTCAGCAGCAGTTAGCAGTTATGCTGCCCCCTATGGTTCTAGAGTTACCTGCAATACTTAAAGACGGGATCAAATGTTCTTTTTTTCAAGCAACAAGTTTAATGATGAATGACAGTTAATTCGAGGAAATGTTTTTGACATCCAGTGTTAACATCAGTTTGGCCAAAGGCAAGATGTGATGAGATTCTTACTTCAAACTTTAAGTTTTAAATAAGCATTAAATCACAAGTTTCCAGATTGAATGACGCATTCGTATAATAATAAGACAACAGACACCTAGAAATCATAAGCAAATCAGTTTGAGTATTGACTATGTATTAGTCCCACAGTGTTAACATTGGCTTCAATATCATTCTCCCTCATTCTGTGTCCCTTCAACCTCAGGAATCCTGGGCCAGTGATCTGAACCAGGTCAGAGAAGTGATGACTACCTTCATCGATGACACCATGAGGAAAACCAATGATCCTGAGTTCACTGTCAGCGAGGTATTCTGCTCTGTGCCTGCATGTATTGTTTTTGTGACAGAAAAAGATGTAAAAGACTAAGACACAGGTCACAGTATGTAGAAAGTGTTTTCTGTTTTCACTGAGTTGGATGGGAAACAGAAGACTAAATAGTGTAAATCATAGGGATGTAGTTCAATGTGTTAGGCCAGAATTAAAAATATTACTAAAAGCTTTGTTGTTTGTTATATAAAGTATTATCATTACTTGAAGAAGTCACATAAGTAATGTGGGACTGTGTTGTTAAATGTGAACCCTTTCTCCACTTGTAGTTCCTCAGTTTCCTGTTTTCCAAAGAGAACTCTGTGTGGGACGAGAAATTCTCAGAGATCAGCAACCTGGACATGAACAACCCTTTGTCCCATTACTGGATCAGCTCCTCTCACAACACGTCAGTATGACTCCAAACACACTATACAAGTAATAATAGAACTACACATGTTTTATATGGAGTAAATCAAAGCAAATCATATAAACATTATGTTCATTTTCAGCTCCATTTTCAGGGGTGGGTGAGGCTGAATGCACAGTTTTTGAATACAGGCTGTGTGCATTTCACTGTGGATTAAGCGTTAGTTACTGTCACTATATTTATAGAGCACCTAGAGCTGCAATATGACATAGACAGTTTTTAAAATATGGGACTTTGAAGAAGTGGATGATGCTGACAGGTCACTATTTAATATGGAATCTGGTGTGTAGTAACTTACAATTTTTTTTTTCACGACCAAGTTTTAATTTAGTTTTCACAAGGTTTGACAAAAACATTGTTTTTCTGGAGACATTTCAATATTCATACTATTGTACTAAAATGAGACCATTTATGTAGTCAGGTGTGTCAGGAGTAGGTGTGTGCAGCAGAGGAAATAAAAAAGACCCAAATTTCCACTTTGTCAAATAAATATGATTTAGCATGTCTCCTGTTTTGTGTGTTCCTCAATAGCTACCTGACAGGTGATCAGCTTCGTAGTGAGTCGTCCACAGAGGCTTATGTACGCTGTCTGCGTCTGGGGTGCCGCTGTGTTGAATGTCAGTATATAACAGCTCCACTGCGCTACATTTATATCATGGATGTGTTTTCCTTCACATTTAGCTATGATATTAACTTAATTGGTCTCAATTTTAGCAATTTGTGTATGTGTTTTGTGCGATTCTGCATCTTTCTAGTGGATTGCTGGGAGGGGCCCGGGGAGCCAATCATCTACCATGGCTGGACCAGGACAACCAAGATCAAGTTTGAGGATGTGGTCAAAGCTATTAATGAACACGCATTTGTCACATCAGAGTAAGAATAAAAAAAAAACACTTTCACCATGTCTTTGACACACACACACACACACACATTCACATTTATTTGGGATTTTGTAAATTATTCTCCCATGCTACTGAATCTACTCTTGGCGATGAATCTTGTGTTCTTTTAGCATAATTATTTTATGTGACCGGACTACATCATGGTATTGTTTTTGTCTCAATTTGATGTTAACTATTCAAAATGTAATAGTTTCTGTGTTTTTTGGCCCCTTTCTCTTGGCAAATCTTGATGAATATGTTTATCTGCCTCAGATTCCCAGTGATCCTATCCATAGAGGAGCATTGTCCTTTAGAGCAGCAGCGTCAGATGGCACGCATCTTCAGAGAGGTGTTTGGAGACAAACTGCTATCTGAACCTGTGGAGCACATGGCTGAGCAGCTTCCTTCACCTACACAGCTGAAAGGCAAGATCATACTCAAGGTACAGAGTGTGTGTGTGTGTGTGTGTGTGCATGTGTGTGTATGTGTGTGTGTGTTGTCATTATTAATGCCTATGACTGTGCCTTCCTTGATATCCATGTGCAGCACAAGAAGCTCAGTGTCGAGGGAGCAGGAACCAGTAAAGACTTCAGGAAGGGGCAAAAACAGGGGGACCTGGAGATATGGGACCCTGTGGACCAGGTACTGGTAGAGGGGTCAGATTGGTATGGCAAGACACCAAAGACTTATATAACACCAAGAATATGTATTTACTAATTTAATGTTGACTGGTCAAAAGCAACATTACCAAAATGATTAGTGGAGCATTTAATATTACATGTGCTGAAACTGTCCAGGGAAACTTGATTATTATGGTGGCAAAAAGTAATTTACACCAAGATAAAATAAATGCAGTTAATTAATACAACTGGAATAGTGGCTGTAGAAACATTAGGAATGATATAAAAATGAGGTCATATTGGCCATCTGTCAATATGACGTGTAGCATTTTGAACATGTGTAGCAGTCTACAGACCATATGGAAAGTACATGGATTATCCAAGTACACCAGCTTTGTTACATTTTAGTGTTTGTGCAGTACAGTAAGGTTCTGCTGCCAGAGAATAGGAAGGTTCTGATCATCTGATGGAGTCTCATACCTCCTGCAGAGAAAAAGTCATCACTGAACATGTGCAAACCATTGTTTACAGCCTGGGTAGCAACTTCAGACGTGAGGATGGAGTTGGAGTTGAGAGACATTAACAACTGTTAATTTATATGCATATGAATGCAGATTCATTTTGTAAAGTATTTTGGGGGGGGCTTTTTATGGCTTTATTGATAGGACAGCTCAGAAATGACAAGAAACAGGATGAGAGAGAGGAGGGGTGACATGTAGCAAAGGGCCATAGGTCAGACTCAAACCCTAGGCTGCTGCAGCAAGGACAGTGCCTCTGCACATGGGATGCCTGCTTTACCAACTGAGCTAATGGGCATCCCACAGATCCAATTTTTAAAAACCTCATTAAAAGCTAAGTCTAGGAACAGACTGTTTACCTGCATGCCAACGAAGCCTGCTCAGACGTGATTGTTCAATATTATTCCAACTAAAAACAGAAACCAAAATGCTTACCATACCTAAAACTTGTGCCGTGCCTAAATATTTTGCATTCATATACAGATACCTGCTTGTAGAAATTAACTCATTATCAATGTGAAATAATTAACTTATTCTTCATATGAATATTGAGTAATTGTGGGAATTCCCTTGTGGCTATAGAGAAAATCTATATTTAAATTTCAGTGAGGAATTTTGAGTATTAAAACATTTGCATGTTGCTCTGAAAAGTTCCATGTGTGAGCAGCTTGTTTGCATGTGAACTTAACATGTGAATGTTCATTTCCCTTTCTCAGCGATGGAACAAGCACTACTGTGTGATCTCTGATGACAAGTTGTACTATGCAGAAGAGTATGAGCAGGAGGAAGAAGATCCCAGGAAGGTAAAAGAGAGAGAGGAAATTTGCTGCTGAATTTTATTGCATTGTTTTCAATTTAAAATCAATCTGCTATATGTGGTTTACTGTAAAATATCCAGAATTGTTACAATCAAATCATGGAAATAATTGCAACACAACTGCAAAAAGTGAAGAAGTTAAGATTTTTTATTGGATCAAAGGTTAGAGGTGCGAGCCATTCCACTTATCGCTGGTGCTGATAACGCCCCAAAAAACACAGCAAAGCATCAATAAAAGGAATGGAAGAAGAACAGTGCAAGCCAGCAAACATGGATGTAAACAGTGCTGGTGTCATAGTATTCAAACAAATCTGATTTCATGCATTCAGCCTCTGTTAGGTCTTAATCTGGATACTCACAATGCATTTTGATGAGAAACACTGAATGTTAACATAACTCTTTTGGTTTACATGAAAACTCCATAGGATATATTTACTACCATTTGACCGAGGTCACTATGATTATGATTGATTTGTTATTATTAAATGCTGATCCTGCATTTTTATGGCTACTGCTGATACAGAAATATGTGGGGGAAGTATGCAGGAGAACACACATGTACATATGAAAAGTGCTAACATTAATTACAGTATGTAAGTTGGGTAGGTAAAAGATAATTAGTTTGTCCTACAAAAATGTCTTAATATGTGAAAACCATTGTTGTTTTTGTCATTATCAGTACCAGGACCTGCACACTTCAGAGCCATGGTTTCACGGTCGTATGAAGGAGGGCAGGGTGATGGCTGAGCGACTCATCCATGATTACTGTGCAGAGACCGGAGGAAGAGATGGCACCTTCTTGGTCAGAGAAAGTGACACCTTTGTCACAGACTTCACCCTCTCTTTCTGGTACTACATCGAATGTCTTGATATCATGCCCATCCCAACCAAACCTTGGGGAATGTGTGATTAACAGTATCATCATAGGGGGCAGGTTCTTCCAAAGGCTGTGGCTAAAAAACATGCATCTTCTTCAAATAAGATCCAAAGAGAATGTTTTTTGTTTTTTGAAAAAAAGACTGCTTTGGTCAGAAGATTATTACATTTCCCAGCCATATTTGGAGGAGCCATGTTGACCTGGCATAATCAATGTGGATATAGAATGTGACACAGTTATTCCTTCACAAGTATTTCCTTCTATCCTCCTGGTTCATGTACTGTATAATGATAAGCTAGTGGGATGTGAAAGATAAGATGACCATTTTGGATGCAACCTATTCCAGTCTGGAGAACAACCTTTGTACCCAATACACCATCCTGTTGTCATGTGTTAACTCACTTTACTATTCCAATTTGACATATAAAGTGACAATTTGAAATATTTTAATTCCCAAACCATATCCAACACCTAGCCAGTGAAGTGAAAAAACACGACCTTGGCCAGGATGTAGAAAGTCCGAACTGTAGAAAGTTTTTTTTTTTTTTGCTTTTAGGTCTAACGCATTATGTGATAAATCTGAAGCAACTGTTTGCATCTTTAAACACATCTGTATTTCAGGCGCAGTGGGAGGGTCCAGCACTGTCGTATTCGCTCGGGTTCAGAGGGGCCACACACTTACTACTACCTGACACCAAACCTGCACTTTCCCAGCGTGTACTCCCTGATCCAGCACTACAGAGAAACCCCGCTGCGCTGCCAAGACTTTGAGCTGCGCCTCACCGATGCTGTACCACAGCCCAACCCACATATACATGAAGGGTTTGTTAAAGCCCCTGTACGGAGTTTTTAACTGGATATATAAAAGTCTCTGGTTTCTGCTGATGTGTCTCTGTTACCTACAACAGCAAATGAGCCCATCAGTGTGAAGATACGCTTTTTCTAAGTAGTCTAATTCTATACCTCTGAAAGGCCTTGGTCGGGTCGGACCACTGACGAAACGATTTACGGCAGTCAGACCGGAACTGACGACATTCAGCATATCTGTTTTGTTGCTACGCTAGCCAGTGCTAACTGAGTTAAAACTTTTGTCATGGCTGATAATGAGACAATTAAAATAAAAATAATTCGAACCGAAGACCAACGAAAGGCCGAGAGGGAATCCGGTCGAGCTAGGGCTAAACACGGATAAACATTGGCGATTCCTTCCAGAGATGGAGAGAGTTGCGGGGCTTGAAGGGATTCAAGTCACATCCAGAATTTGCCCGATTCCTCCTAGACAGGTATGTAAATAGTATTTCATTTAAGAAATGTATTGCGGGACGTAGTTTACAGCAATACATGAATTTATGTTGTCACAACAAAGCTGGCTAACGTTACCACTAGATTAGCTCTTGATACTACACTCGTAAAAACGACAACAAACGTCTTAGATCACGCATCCATTTCAGCTGTGTGTATCAGCCCAGCCGACCTGCAACGATGCATCGGTAATATCCTCTGTCATTATAAATGATTCAGTTTCTTACTTAGAACAAAACATCCATCACAATCACTGTGACTTTGCTGTAACGCTAGCTCTGTAGCACTGTGGGTAATATATATAGCGGGGAAATTGCAGTGCAACAGCAGCATTACACACAGTGACAATAGTGTCTGTGTCTTTGCATGTTTAGCCTATGTCACAGACATCACGGTAATACAGTTAGCTTACAACATAACGTATTATGTTGGCAATGCTACTGCAGTTTTTGTAGGCTTACTGTTACGAACTTAGATGTATGTCTGTGTAAATTCTCATTTGTCCAGGTCAAAGGCATGATCCAATTACATAGACAGAACTTAGATACAAGTTTTAACATTACTTTGTTTCACCGGCGGCATATTATATTACATAGAAATACAAATAGACACATTACCTCATCCATATGCACGCTGCAGATAGCTGCTAAAAAAAAAAGTTTTCAAAGCAAGTCCAGTCTTCTCTCCGACGTTTCCAAAACAAATCTACATGCGCCGGCCAGACAAACGTCTTCACGACAGTAGGCGCTAGGGCTCATGGGAAATGCAGTCTTCATTCCGGCAAAACACCACCGCTTTCGTCCAGCGGGGCCGCCAAAATCAACACTAAATGAAAAGTCTGTACAGGGGCTTTAAATATGAAGCATCATTAGTCTGATACATCCTAGGGAACTGGATACACATGAAAAACAATCTTCAAACACATATACATGCAAACTAATAATGTAGCTGTCCTTGTGTGTGTTGTGCAGGTGGTTCTACAGTAACCTGAGCAGAGGTCAGGCAGAGGATTACCTGCTGAGGATTCCCAGAGATGGAGCCTTCCTCATCCGACAGAGAGAAGGAGAACCAGACTCCTTCGCCATCACATTCAGGTTCACTCACAACTACAGCTTTATTTCTCTTCTCCTGTTTCATGTTTATAATTTTTTGTATTTATCAAGTTCGGCTGTCTTCCAGAGGTGATGGTAAGGTGAAACACTGCCGGATCCAGAAGGAAGGCAACATGTACCTGCTGGGCACCACAACAGAGTTTGAGAGCCTGGTGGAGCTGGTCAACTACTTCAGGAAGAAGCCGCTATATCGCAAGATCAAGCTCCGTTACCCAGTCACCCCGGAGCTGGTGGACCGCTTCAGCATGGTGAGTTACTGTAGGATATATACAAAAGCCAGAAAAAGTTCTGTCAAAGTAGCAGCATATAGTAATTTTAAGTAAATGAGAAAATGAGACCTAAAACATTTGAATGTACATGTTTTATTAACCAATAGTCAGAACAAATGAAAGTAATCGACAAATTGTAAAGCTGAATACATTTCACCATTTATCTAAGATATCCTAAGCAGTCTTGTGGAGACAAGAAATTATGGGAATGTCAGACATTGTTTAGGTATTTGTTCATAAATCAGTATTGCACAAGCAGAAATTTTGGTCTTGTGATGGCTCTAAAGGAAAAGTAACGAAGGGAGGTTTGAATGGCTGAACACCATAATCCAATTAATAAACATTTCTCTCTCGGCGAAAGCTGTCAACTTCTAAGGGCCACTAGATTAAAAGTTAGTCAATCACCAGATTTTAAATAGTTTCCAATTGAAAGAAACTGAATTTTTATTTTATACATTTTATTTTAATCTAATCTTTTATTTTGCTGAGTGTTTTAGTCCTGCACTTGGACATTAAAGGCAAATATCAGTATTACATGTTTTTTAAACTGAATAACAATAACGTTGTTTGCTCTGACTGGTACCAAACAGTGGATTGTGTTCACAGGGGAAGGGCTGTGCCTCTCTGTATGAGGTGAAGACATATGTGGAACCCAATGAGATTGAACCCTCACTGGTGTGTATGCACAACAATACTGTTTCAGCTTTGTTTGACTGTTGTTTCATTCAAGCTTTCTATGATGAAGTGCATTCATGATTGTTTCTGTCTCCTTCAGCCTCAAAGTACAGTTAGGGCTATATATAGCTACCAAGCTAAAAGGCCAGATGAGCTCAGCTTCAGTAAAGGAGCTTGGATACACAATGTATCAAAGGAGAACGATGGGTGGTTAGTCCACACACACACACACACACACACACACACACACACACACAGGAAACAACAGACTATATTGAGGATGGGTAATGAGTCTTTGCAAAATCTTAGGGATTATTCACTTTATGACACTGCCTCATGTATGCTCATCAAAGAACAAACAGGACAGTTCATTGTTCTGCCTTCTTACGACAGGTGGAAAGGTGACCATGGTGGGAAAGTACAGCTGTTCTTCCCATCTAACTATGTAGAGGAAGTGTCAAACAACACAAAACCCGAGACTAAAGACCAGGTGAAGATTATAGTTGAGGTCACAGTTTATCTGCAGGTTTATCAGCATAGAGATTGACTGGAAGTAATCCCTGTGTGTATATGTTTTAAAACAGGAAATGGAAGACAACCCATTGGGTGAACTTTGTAAAGGTGTTGTGGACATCTCCAAGTGCAACATCCAAAACTGTGAGTTTACTTTTTTCATGACGATAATGAGACGGTGACGAGATAAACATGGCTCTTTGATGACTAAAACATGACGAGACGTGTGTGAGTTTTCGTTGACAAGACGAGAATGGACGTAAATGTTAGTGGGTGGTCTGTCAGACGTTCAAAATGCATGACATCTCTGCTGTCTTCATTGTCCTCTTGTTGTTGTAGCCGTAAGCTAGGAACGGTCACTACTTTCAAATTAAAAGCCCCCCGCTAAGAACCCAGTTCTAAACTCCAATGGGGTGCAATGTAAAGCTCTTATTTTGAAGACAAATTTGTTGTCACTGTTCACTGCCCAACGTCACGTCACATGGTTACGCCTACCCCCAGATATATGGACGTATTTTAAATATAATCCATAAGTATTGGAGAGTGCTGTTGGACAGAAAACTTTGATCTCCATATTTCAACTTTTCAACTTTTTTTCCAACATATTTCAACTGTTTTTTTCATGAATTGATGCCCTACTTCATCATACAAGACCCAGAAAACATTTTCTCAACCTGCGTATAGATGATGACGTCCAATCGACGTTGCGTCACGTCATGACTTTAATTAGACTGTTTTTCAACATGATAAAATAATATCAGGGCTAATATGACCTAAAAAAATATGCATTTTAGAGCGGTTTAACTGAATAAATACTGCCAGAAAACATTTTCTTGACCTGCGTCTAGTTGAAGACATTTAATCAACGTTGCATCACGTTGTGACTTTAATTAGACTTTTTTTCGACATGATAACATTAGGGGAATATGATCTCAAAGAAAACATATTTAACTGAAAAAACACTGTCAAGAATTATTTCCTCTATACTGCTGTGTCGAGATGAAGATATTCAGTCATTGTCCAGTCATGTCAGGATGTTTATTTCATGTCTGATTGACGTCGGGCAGGCAGGTTGATTTGACATCTATCTGAGAGGCTGAAATGACCAATATCATTTCCACAGCTCTTAGACGGCATCAATTTACGTTGTTTCTACGTTGTTTAGATGACATATCAACGCACGCGAATGTTAAAGACTATTTGAAATGATGGAAATATGTTTGTGAATTAAAGAAAACAATGTATTATCATGTATATTGGCAATGTGGGCTGAAATGTTTTCTAGCATGATTCTAGCATCCATCTAGGAACTATTTTTCCTCGCGTAGTTAGCGCACCTAGCGGTTTCCAACGCATGCGCAAGAAGAACTTTGCAGTGGCAGTTGACGAGGAGGAGAGGCTGAGAGACAGAATTGTGTGAAAGGTGAGTTACGAAAAGTACTCTAATTTAAAATGAAACCGACTAGGCCTCATACTGTTTTCAGTCCCTTAACCCTCTAAAACGTGTTTTACAAAACATTAAATTCATTGAACTGCTTACGATAAGTATAGGGTCTGTGTAATCACGTAACTTGTACGGGAACAGACGCCAAACCGAGCGTTGCATTGATGCTAAACCGAGCCTAGCATCGATGCAACGCTCGGTTTAGCATCGATACAGCAGGATACCCTCCTTAGAAACATCAAAATGGCTGCCATGAAAAAAGCCTATCACTGCATTACTTTTCTCATAAGCAACATACATGGCTATGACCTCTTTCACCAGTATGACAAACTTTAAGATCATTAAACACTACTGAGCCTGATAATGTCATAGTTAACCTGTACAGCCCGAGCATACCCCAATTGGTGTCTACATATGCCAAAACACTTTAAATGTCCTCTAACGTTCCGTGCAAGCTCACAACATTAGCATGTAGGGCATCGCTGCAAGCGGGAGGTTCTGCTCTTTGTGATTAAAACATAGTTTTTCATTCATTTCTTACCTCTTTCTAGACTGTAATGAATAGCTTAGATTGGTCAACTCCATGTTCTAGAGGAGGCTTCAAGCTTTCAAATGACATATGGATTATGATACTTTACAACCATCCTGACCATAGAGGATCTTTGTATGTCAGTGTAGCTCTATCTACACACACACAGCCACCTGTCAATGACAGAGAAGTACCTCCAAGTGTCTCCAAATGGAGCTCGGCTAGATCTTTACATGGACTAAAGACTGTAGAATGGTCATACTTTGTGCCATCTTCTTCAAATTTGAAACAAGTGTTCACTGATAGTGGGGCTACATCCCCATAATGTCATTGACATGCTCAGATGAAGTCGCAAGCAATTATTCATCCTGAAACACATTTTTTATTTTAGGCGTACTACAATTTTTACATTTGTATTGACTTCAGAGGCCCATTACTCTATCATTTTAAATATCAGTTTAATTTTATTAGATTTTTGTTATGTTTTTTGGACCACACTAGTATTGTCTCAGGTAAAGCATTCGTGTTCTGTCATTACAGATAAGTTATAACCTTGTTGTCCAGAGTCGGTGGCAAAAACCTCAGGGATTGCACTACAAAGTGCATGAACAGGTATGTCTCTGTACAAAGACAACAAAGACCTTTTAACTGTTAAAAATAGCATAGACATTTAAAATATTTGCATTTGAGCAACACGGTCATATAACAAGCGCAACACTGAAAATAGTTTATTCTTGGCCACATCAAAGTTAAATCATTAACTACTAGTGCATTGCCCGTAGGAAGTATGTATTCCTATAGAAAAGTGGGAGGTTAAGTAGCTTTTTCATGGATGGCCAAATGAGGCTGTGTTTCAAAGTGGGACGTCAGGGATATTTAGGTTTGTTGCGAAATTCCGTTGGCCGTTTTTGACTGTTTTTGATATTGCCATTATATTTCACCTTTAAAACTATTTACCTTGCCTTGCATGGTGTCATTACTTTCAGCACAACCTCACATGTGTGACTGTACAGTTATTGTTTCATTTTAACGTACTGTCTTAACACAATGGACCTAAAATCACAAAAAAAACATCAAATCCGAGTAGGAAAAAGTTAGATTTTTTACTGTGAAAACCACGAATATGTTTAACGAACCATTTTTATTACTTATAATGCAAATATAAATTGTTGTCTGCTAAATTTGTGTATAAGTGTTTGAAATTTACAAAGTTATATGTAACTATTTACATTTAAATGCAGGCAATGCCTTAGGCTCAGGCACTGCCTCCTCTACATTGAGCCATCTCCTCATTGTTTTGACTCACAACACGACTACACTACACACTAAACACACTACACCAAAAACTATGTAACACACTAACTATACGCTTCAAACACACTAAATGTCACATATCTCTCAACTCTCAAAACTTGCTGTCTCTCTCACCGTCGCTGCTGCTGTCACTCTTTTCACCGCCATCACCACACCTTCCCCTGTCCCTCAGCAACCAAATCACTTGGTTTGCCATATAATTTTGTGATTGGTTGGTGTAGTGCTTGTTTCCACCAATAGAAACGTGTTTTTTTGCTTGCAAACGCTTCCTGCTTGAGGACACTTTCGTGACAAAAGCCCATTTTTACCGTTTCTTCCTGTACCAGACACAAAGCAAACGTGACGGCAATGTTCACGAAAAAGTGTGGCGGACATTATTTACCGTAAATCCGGTTTTGAATGCGCCGGCGCTTCCGTTGACTCAGGAGGTGGGGATTGGGGGTGGGCTAGCAGCTAGCTACACACGAACATCCACAGATTCCGATTCCAGTTTGTTGTCCTTGCATATCCGGATTTCCTCAGACCCAAAAGGACTCGTTTAGTCTCATTAATCTACAACAGTCAGTTTAGATGCACAGAATGGGACCGAACCGCCGGCAAAATCCCGGTCCAGCTCGCGCCCCTGCAGGTATAAATCCGCTTGTTTCTGGCTCTGCAGTGATCGGGTCTGGTGTGCACGTGGCTATGGTGTGCAGTGATTGGCTCTGGTGCACACATGACTATGGTGGCTATGGTTGACAATGCTAGCGGAATTGATAAATCATTTATAAAATAATTTATTAACGGTATCATTGTAGTCCAAACAAATCCGACGTTGCACACCCTTGAACCACGCAGCAGCCATGTTGAAAATCTCAGGTCAGTCTGATCATGATCTGCAGAGATATTTGAGGCACACACACACAGACAGACACACACACAGATTTCTTGCTTTTATAGAGAGATCTGTCCTGCTATGACCGCACAACTTCTTTAAGTGGTCTCCAGAGACTGTATATAAAAGTAAAGAATATATATAGCCTAATGTATAACGACCTGACGCTCGGCTCAACAGCTGAACATTTGTAGGCGGAGACGCTCTGAAAGTAAACACCAGTGAATCCGGCGATCTCTTCCTCCGTACAAATGCTGGTTGTGATCCAGCTCCACTGAACTTTCAAAGTAAAGGTGACACCAGCTGTAAATGACTTAAATTGTGAAACAGCGTCGCGTTTATACATGATTTTAGGATGAAACTCTGAACATCTGAACAACTGAGCTAAACATCAGTTACCATGGTGATGTAGCGGAGTTAAAAGAGAGCAACCTTTGTAGTACAGGGAAGCCTGGCTTTAGACTCAACATAGCTCGCTAACTAACTTCGCAGTACACCCCTCTGTGTCTTTATGTCCCCTTCTGTTGTGTTCTGTGCCCAGTCTCGTCTCTCCTGGTTTAGCACTGCATCAGTCACAAGCACCAGGAACTTCTGACAGGTGGAAAACATCACCACAGAGCACGCAGAGCCCTACACACTGAAGACAAAAATAATTTCAGGTCAAATGACCAAGCCCTGCGAAAACCCAAAGACTTTACACCCTAAACAGCACCACCATCAGGATTAGCTATAACACACACACACACGCACCAATACAACTGTTAATATAATTTAATTTGATGTGTCATTTGAAACACAGGTAAATCAAAGGAATTTACCAATTTAAAAATGTCAAACTACAAATACTGAAAGATTGACAACACTTGATATTTCATAAGGTGCAGAATTTTTGTCAAGATTGATATAACTCAAATTACTGAATGGGGTTCATTTGCATGTGGCTATCCTGGGCTCAGCATGGGCCACAATAGCACAGACTGTTAATGCCCACTGGCTTTATTAGGAGCCATCAGATTCAGGCTACTGTGTGGCTCTAAGAAGTGGTTCTTTCATTACACTTTCAATTCCCAAAAAAAGTGTTCCTGCCATCTATAAAGTGAATTTAACATCTGAATAGGCGCTCTGTAAAAATGTTTAATTTTTTCTTATGCTCTCTCTCCAGCTGCTGTGAAGAGATGGAACGTGAAGGCCACGGACACAGAAATAGAAAGTATTATCCAGACCCAACTGAAACATGCCCCAGCAAGGAGCGGGGGCAAGGGGCAGACCCCCATATGGTGTACATTTTAGGACATCCTCAGGTTCAGGCTTCAGCGTCAGACCTCAGATGAAAAGGTATAAGGTCTCAGGAAAAGCTCTGTCACACTTGCACCAAACAGCCACATAAAAAATAGTCATCGGACCAAAAGGCCTAAGAAAAAAAACTTATCACACTGAACTGCCTCAGGATAAAAATTGTCAGACTGAACGGCATCAGGAATAAATTGTCAGACTGATCATGGAAAAAAAAAATGTCACACTGAATGGCATCAGCACAAAAGTTCTCACACTGAAGGCATCACACTGAACGGCATCACACTGAACGGTATCAGGACAAAAGTCCTCACACTGAACGGTATCTGGAAAATCAGTTTCATACAGAGGTTGCATAAGTACGGTGGCCAACAAGGGCAAACGCGCAGTAACGGCCAAACGTTGCAAATACATAAACGATGCAGAACCAAAGACACACAAAACACATGCAACAACAAAATGCTGCAAACAACAAAATGCCGCAACAACAAAATGCTGCAAACAAAGAAGCGATGCAGAACAAAAACGACACAAAACCCAATATAATATATCTAGTGTAAACAGATTATTATTATTTTTTTTTTTGCATAAGCAAAATGCTTCTTGTTAACACTAGAAGGGCCTGAATTCCAACATTACTAGAACGGCCATAAGCGGTCATTGTGACCGCCAGATATTAAACTCTATAATCTCTCATGTAAATACCCAACTGAGTGACGAATGCATTCATTGTGTCATGATATTTTTTAAAAAAACGAAAATAACACCAATATGTACATTTTAACATGCTTAATTATACATTTATCAATATTCATATCATGCACATAGTAAACCTTAATTATTGCATATATTTACACAAGATTTTAATAGAGAAAACTCAGAACAAGAAAATTAACAATTAAAAATAACTTATTTGATTATGAAACATTTTATTTTAACACTTAAAATAATAATAATAATAATAGAAAAAGCTTGAAGGGAGCTGATCTTAAACAAAAAAGAGCCATTGTGATCACTGGTCACAGTCTGCAGATTACCTCCGCTCTCCTCACAGTCACCACACACGGGCTTGTGGCATTTCAAGTGTCCGACGTTTGGTTCCGTTTGCAGCTCTTTCAGACCGGCACTGCCTCCGTGTCCGCGTCTGCTGCTGCGGTGGTTGCTTCTGCTGCTGCCCACCTTGTGCCGACTGCCACTTTCCCCTCCATATATTCTGACCTCAGCTCCTCTGCCAGCTGCTGCAGGACTTTCCTCCGGGCTCTCCTGCTGCTGGTGCTCCTTGAATAAGATGCGGGCATTGATCCCAGCCAGGTCGAGGATGTTATAGAAGATCGCCACTGGCCATCTTCCGTACCGCCTTTGACGGAGTACGCCCTTGCATCTGGTCCGGGACGTCCACACAGTATTGGTGTTGTTATAGTACATCACAGACTCTGGTTTTGCCTTCGCCCCACTAAAGGTGCCCACACCTGTGTGCACGGTGCTCAAGATGCAGACATTCTTCCTCGGCTTTCCCTGGTACACAGAGTCACATCACTTCAGCACCGAACAGCTCCGCTTGCTGTTTCACGGAGGGGGAGCTCCCGTTTATGTTTGCGCATGGTGCCAACCAGGCCATATAATACATATAATGTAATAAGCGGTCAATACGACCGCTTATGGCCAAAATAGGTCAAATATATATTTTCTTTGTCTTTTGTGTAATTTATATATATATAAGTAACTATTCAAAATTAAAAAGTTCTTTGCACATATAAATTTAAAAACAAAAAAGAGTGGGGGGGTCCGTTGTTTGATAGTGGAGCGGAGAGTCAGCAGCTGGAATTTTGCACCCACGGTCAGTATTAGTAGGTGTAACAAACAAACAACAACCACAGTCATTGTATTATTACATTTGTGGGTAGTTATTACAATAAAGATTTTCACTTCCCAACAAACGTAAAAAATCCCTGCGAACGTAATAGTTATTACATTTGTGGGAAATAGCGTGTTACATTTGTAGTAGGGAGCGGCTATTACGTCTGTGGAAAATGTATTACATTTGTGGACATTATTACATTGGCAGGCGTTACAGTCTGTACATTGTACCTGACGAGAGTGGAGTAAAACTTTTAGAGAGGCAACATAAAAAGCTACGTGGTTTAAATATTTGGTTGTATTCTTTTAAAATAATATAACAATAACAGTTCAAAAAGATTAATACTTCTGTTGTGTTGACACTTCCGTTTTGTTAACTCAATATGCAGCACTTCTCTATTGCATGTGTTTTGGGGTTTGTGTCGTTTTGGTTCTGCATCGTTTCTTTGTTTGCAGCATTTTGTTGTTTGCAGCATTTTGTATTGCATGTGTTTTGTGTGTCTTTGGTTCTGCATCGTTTATGTATTTGCAACGTTTTGCCGTTACTGCACGTTTGCCCTTGTCGGCCATCGTACTTATGCGACCTCTGTATGAAACAGATTTTCCTGATACCGTTCAGTGTGACGACTTTTGTCCTGATGCCGTTCAGTGTGATGCTGTTCAGTGTGAGAACTTTTGTCCTGATACCGTTCAAGTGTGATGCCGTTCAGTGTGAGAACTTTTGTCCTGATACCGTTCAGTGTGATGCCGTTCGGTGTGATGCCGTTCAGTGTGATGCCATTCAGTGTGAGAACTTTTGTGCTGATGCCGTTCAGTGTGACATTTTTTTTTTCCATTATCAGTCTGACAATTTATTCCTGATGCCGTGAAGTGTGACAACTTAGTTTCTGATGCTGTTCAGTCTGACAATTTTTTTTCCTGATGCCGTTCAATGTGATAGTTTTTTTCCTAATGCCATTCAGTGTAACAGCTCAGTTACTGATGCATTCAGTGTGACATTTTTTATCCTGAGGCAGTTCAGTGTGACAAGTTTTTTTTCTTAGGCCTTTTGGTCTGATGACTATTTTTCATGTGGCTGTTTGGTGCAAGTGTGACAGAGCTTTTCCTGAGAACTTATACCTTTTCATCTGAGGTCTGACGCTGAAGCCTGATCTTGAGGATGTCCTAAAATGTACACCGTACCCCCACTGGACTTTAATTCAATAAAACATCTGTTACATTAAACATGTTCATTTTTTATTAAAGTATTCAATATATAGATTACTCGTTACATATATCTGGTCCTGAATGCTGTCTTTTTTAAGATTAGTCCATGTACTACTTGCATTTTACAGTATGGGTGAACATCACTCGGGTATTTTAAACTTAATCACAGGTGAGTTTATTTACTATCTTTTTAAATGCAATACATTACATGTGTGTTTTGACAAAGGTTGAAATGTCGTCTATTTGACTTTGAAACGACAGAAGTTGATATGTCGTCTAAACAACGTTGAAACAACATAAAATGATGCCGTCTATTACCTGTTGAAATGACCTCGGTCATGAGAACGGCGTCAGAAAAACTTTCATTTCAGCACCTCTGGTAGACGTCGAATCAACCTGCCTGATCGACGTCAATTATGCGTGAATAGATGTCATGTAGAGAAGTTGAAAAGTCGTCTATACAACTTAATAATGACATAGATTGAAGTAGCCTGCTCTGTGAGCCGTTGATATGTCGTCTAAACAACGTTGAAACAACATAAATTGATGCCGTCTAAGAGCGGTCAAAATGACGTTGGTCACGAAAATGACATCAGAAAAACTTTCATTTCAGCACCTATGGTAGACGTCGAATCAACCTGCCTGACCGACGTTGATTAGGCATGAAATAGACGTCAAAACGTTTGCTGGGGAGTGTCACACATAAGTAGTGAAAATAGCAGATCTACAAGTTCAACACATTGCAACACATTGTGAGCTTGTAGATCTTATATACTTATTGACCTAAATCAATTTGAGACTATACTTCTTCTTTTGTTTTTTTTTTTAACTAAAACTAGACTAAAACCTGTTTGAGTTTTCGTCGTCTAGAACTGGACTAAAACTAACGTATATAGAAATTACTAAAATTTGACTAAAATTAAAAAGAATTTTAGTCCAAAAGACTAAGACTAAATCTAAAATGGCTGCCAAAAACAACACTAGTGATGAGCCAGTCTTTTGAACTCATCTAAAGATTCAAGCCTGCTAGGGTGAAAATAGAATATCAACTTTGGAGGACACAATTACACAAATTCCTGAAGCAACATTGTTCCTGCTAACACTGCTAGTTTTGTTTACAGTGATATGCTGCAGAGTCAACTTTTGTTTTTCCCAGGATGGGGGGTCGTGGCCACACCTATATGATTTGATAAACAAGCAGTTATTTTATGTGTGACCCCTATCACCCACTGGGTGACTGAAATCAACTGGGTGTGGCCAGCTAACTGTCAGTTACTCTTGAATTCTTAATTCCTAACACTTGCGTCACCATAGTGTAGTATAATCAATGGAGGAAGAGTGACCCTGACAGGAGCAGCAGAAGACTGGTCAGGGGTTCATTCTGAAATATCTGAGTTATCACTTACAGTAGTTACTCTGTTTGAAACAAAGGTGTGTAACCTTTTGTCCTCATTTTTAATGTACTCCAGAACTGATGTGCCATCAGTCCAAAAGTTTGATAACTTCAGTGGAAGCTATAGCTCTGATTGAAAAATGTTGTCAAATCTAACAGTAACAGCAGCTGAGAGATCTAGACGAGGTATGGCAACAGGCTTCAGTGGAGCCACTCTGGCTTTTCAAAATAAAAAAGCAACATGAATCATTTAGTTTATGTTCTGCATTCTGAGATAGGTAACCATAACATATCCATTCTCGCTAACATCGGAGAAGTGATGCAATTTGGCATTTGTGATTCTTCCAAACCCCTTTAATTGGACACACCTTCAATTCTGCAACTTTTTCAAGATCTGTCAGCCACTTGTTCCACTTCTGCTGGAAAGTCTGAGGTATCAGGTCATCCCAACCACACCTCCTCCTGCATAACTCATGCAACAACAATTTAGCAGGGAGTATGAGAGGTGCTATAAATCTCCACTGGTCATAGACAGAATTGATTACTGACAATATGCTGCGTTTGGTGTGGGTCTGCTTGCTTAACTTTTCAGCTTGGTTTTTTTATTTGTGTTCTTCTGCAATGCTTTACAGAACTTTCTGACTATTACTAATCCATTTTGGAAAATTTAAACCTCCTCTGTTGTAAACAGCTATGAGATTCTTAAGTATGATAACGGCGTCCTCTTCAGGAGGTCATGCATGTTGAAATAGCAGTCTTCCTAAGAGCAAAGCTGGGTGAAGTACTGACCCAAATAAATAGACATTTATTCATGCGGTGCTCTAAAAAATCCTGCTCCAAGTTACCTTCAGGCCATCACAAGAATCTTAAGAAGTCCACATGTTCCTCTGTCACCTTGACTTAGTGGTAAATAGCTTGTACACCAGCCTTTATTACCACAGAGTTTTGTCTGAACAGCATAAGGATTCCTACCAATGAGCTGGTCAGGTTTGGGCCTTGCAGAAGTTGACTGTTAGGTAAGACTCCTTTGAAATCTGCTCCACAGTCAAACACAACTCGTTACGTTCCTTTCCTTGGAAAAGTTTGTGTGTTGACCAACATAAAGTTACATCCTTGTGAAGTTTCTTTCTCAGACCATGAATACATTGCTTTGCAACGCAAAGATCATTTTGAATGAGGACGTTTTTCTTTTCTGAAATGCAGTTTAATTTTATAGTGCCCTTCTTGAAGCTGAACAGAGCGTTACTTTCATCTCCTGACATCTCTTCTTGGTCTTTAAAGGCTCTCTCATTGAAGTCATGGTTGTATTGGTTGGTTAGCAATTCCTCCATCCTGTCGACCATAGTCTCGTTGACAGTCACTGGAGGATAGCCATTCCTACTCTGCTTGTCATTGTTTCCTTGTAATGGGCCATTAATCACCCAGCTCAGCAAGGTTTTGACAGTATATAGTCCATGCCTCCATGACTGTTAATCACCTCCCAAGATTCCATCAACTTGGAGGCATTGGTGCCAATTAACAGCCCTAACCCAGCTCTTATACAAGGAATCTGAATACCTCTGAAGTACGGCCACTTAGCCAGCTCATCCGCTGATAATGTTGTTGACACAGGCATCTCTTTCTGGGGAAACAGATTGGGATGCTCATAGAAGTGCTTGCATGAAAATCCAGGGATTTCCAGGCCATTAATAATGCAGCTTCTTATTGCTTTATTATGACCCAGGGATCCGAAGCAATTCTGAACTTTTGCCCGTTTAACTTGATAATGTCAGTGAAACAAGCTCATTGATTGTCTCTGTCCAATAAATCACATACGTTTACTAAATTTTATCTCTGGTTTTATATGAAACAGACAGCTTTTAATATTTGCTGACGTGTTTAGTTTTTCCAAGTATTTTAGTTCCTCCAATGCATTGGAACTTTCACATAAGTGAGGCTTTGAGTCCTTCAAAGTTCTCAGACCTAACACTTGGCCATCCAGGCATCCAGTGATCTTTTCCATGTAGACCACTGTTACCTTTAATTCATTTCCAAAATGCTCCTCAGGCAGATGCTTGGCAACATCATAACCTCTCTCCGGAGTCAAATGAAGGCTGCGTACAAGATTCCTTGGCTGTCCCCCTAATTAACCGCTCAAGATTATACAAACAGTCCCCTTTACTGTTTTTGCTTCCACTCAATGCTCAAAGGTTTTATAAATGGTTTGAAATTTCTCTTTGTGGCAGTAACTGAAAAGTTTGGATTTGTACAAGGAACGTTGATATCTAATTTTGTCATAGCAGCAAACTGTACAGATCTTTGATGTTTGATTATTGCCTTGAGAAGGTATAGAGGTTTGAATGACTTTTGGCCTTGTTTGCCGTTCCAGAAGATCCAAAGTTGTCTTATGTTGCTGCTCCTTTTTTCTCCTGAAAATCTCTGCTAGCTCCTTTAAAGCTTGCTTCTTCTTTAAAGCGGAATTGCCTTGTCTGAAAAAATATGTACTTCTTTACTGCCTTTTGCTGTCACGTTGCTGTATTTCTTGACACTGCTACTGCATTTGGTCAGTTGAATAGCATCAAACCATTGGCAGGCCTGTGTTTTGAATAAGCCTGTGCTTGAGGAGCTACTGAACCCAACCAACACAAACTCTCTGGAGGAGGCAGGCAAGTTTAGTGGTTCCCATTTTCAAATATAGATACCTCATGGTAAGCTCCATTTGCTGGGAAATGGAGCATATTGAAATGGAAAGGAAAAGTTTATTCAAGGGTTGGAAAGGAAGCTGGCTTGTTTGCAGTCAAGTGTCAGGTGGCCACCATGAGAGTCAGCATGTCCAACTCTGAGATTCCACTGGATGCATGTCTATTGCGCTCTGGCTCTGGTACAGTTTTGCTCCATCATCCAACATCCGGCAACCACTAAAGGCTGCGTTTTGAGTCCGGCACGGCGCAGCATTGCAGCCCCCTCTAACGACTCGTTTCCTTTTTTTTAATATTTCATTTTTATTGAAGAAATAAATGTCAGCAGGACATGCTTGTGCAGTACACTTTTGTTTTTAAATCATAGAAGACATTAGAGACAAAGACAAAAAACTAACAGAACACAACACAGAACAAATCCAAAAAACAAAGAGTCTGTGTAGTGGAGAGCCAGGTGGAGTTACAGTACTAATGACTCTTTTATGTGATGTTTGCTCTATATGGGTTAATAAAATCAATCCATCCTTTCCAGCGTTTATCAAATATGTCTGTCTTGAGTCCCAAAAAAATGTTAATTTTTCCATTACAAAAATATCATGCATCACAGTCAGTTAAAGTGGGTGAACCTTGGCTTAGCCATTTTTTGGTGATGGCTTTTTTACTAACGACCAACATTACTCTGAACAAGTAAGCATTGGAGAAGCCGAGAATCTGTTGTGGCATCATGCCTAAGTACAAGACCTGGAAGCAGGAGTCAATCTTAACTTTCAGAACCTTTTCCATACTATCTCTGACTGTCTCCCAGTAGTGGGCAATCCCAATGCAGTCCCAAAACACATGATAATGATTTGCTTTCTGAACCCCACAACCTCTCCAGCATGCTGTCAGCCTCAGCCTGGACTGTTGAACCGGTGTTATAAAATATCTGATCATATTTTTCCAATTAAACTCTCTCCAAGACAGTGAGTTAGTTCATTTCCATTGCTTTTGATGCAAGTTTTCCCATTCCTCTGTTAATACGAAGTTTCCCTCACTTTCCCATTTTTTCTTAATGTAGGATGTGTTTACCCCACTTAGTTCTTGAAGGCCCTTGTAAAACTAAGAGATAGTTTTGAGACCCGACTCGGTTCTGTATGCTGAAATAAAAACTCCTACTATGCCCTTCCCAGATCCTAATTTTCCCAGGTCATCTTTACTAAATATGCTATCAATATGATGTCGCAGCTGTAAGAATCTAAAGAAATCTCCTTTTTAACAAAGTCATGTTGTTCCCTCAGCATTTGGAAGCTTTTAAGCGAGGATTTCACAAAGAAATCCATATAAATGTTAAGGCCCCTCTCCTGCCATGACCTAAAGTTTGCATCCAGCCTATTTGGAGTAAAATCTGTGTCATGGGCTACCCAGCAGATAAGCGAGTAAGGCTCCTTGGACCCAAAGGATTTAGCTACTTTAAACCAGGTTGCGAGTGAGAGATTTAACCATGGGTTGGGTTTGTCCCCCAGGTGGTGTTTCAAGTTGCTATCTCCAATAATAGCCTGCAGGGGAACCGTAGTTGGATATTTGCATTCAATCGACTTCCATATTGCTGAGTAATCTGGGTTGCATATATTTATTAAGGGTTTAATCTGAGTTGCTTGGTAATATGTTTTTAAGCAAGGGAGGGCCAAGCCCCCTTTGTCCCTCGGCACCTGGAGGGTTTTATATCTGACTCTTGGTTTCTTGCCATGCCACAGGAATCTCGAAATCCACTTGTCCCATTCTGCAAATTTCTTATCCGAGATCTCCACTGGCAGTGACTGAAATAAATACAGAACCCTTGGGAGAACATTAATTTTAACTATTTCAACACGCTGGATCAGTCCCAGGAAGGGCAACAGATTCCACCTGTCCAGGTCTTGTCTAATGTTGGAAAGCAGTGGATCATAGTTTTCTGAGGCTAATCTCGTTAGGTCCTTTGGTAGCCACACTCCCAGATATTTCATACTATCAACCTCCCTAATAGCATAATTGTCTCTAAATTGCTAACTGGTTGTATAATTCAAAGTTAAGAGCTGAGATTTATGAGGGTTCAATTTGTACCCTGATACTGATCCAAAATCTGTGAGCGTTTTCATCAGAGCAGGAAGAGAATGGGCCGGACGCGTCAGGTAGATCAGGACGTCGTCCGCAAACAATGCTATCCTGTGGTCACCCGCCAGTGGAACTCCATGTATTTGATCATTTTGCCTAATCAGTTGACCCAGAGGCTCTATAAAGAGTGCAAACAGGATGGGACTGATGGGGCACCCCTGGCGGCAACCGCGCTCCAATTCGAAGGACCCTGAAAGGGAGCCATTTATTTTTATTCTCACTGTCGGTTTGTTATAAAGCACCTGGATTGTCCGTAGGAAATTGTCATGGAATTGAAACTTATGCAGGGTTTTATACAGAAATGACCAATTTATAGAGTCAAAAGCTTTTTCTGCATCTAACCCCATTATAACTGCTTCAATTTGCTCCTGATTTATCTTATGAATTATGTGTAAACTCCGTCTGATATTATCTTGCGTTTGTCATTACCTTATGAAGCCAGTTTGGTTTTGGTGTATTATCTCAGGCAGAATCAGCTCCAGTCTTTTAGCTTATAATCCTGGTTTAGTAGACTCACAGGTCTGTAATTGGAACATTCCTGCCCATCTCCTCCCTGCTTGGGGATAACTGTTACAACCGCTTCCCGCCAGGAGGGGGGCGTCTCCCCCCCCCCTGCAGCACCCAATTAAATGTCCTCAGCAGCAGAGGTGTTAAAGGTTCTCTGAGTACCTTATGCCACTCAGCTGTGTACCCATCTGGTCCCGGGCTTTTGTTGGTCTTAAGCCCAGAGATTGCCTTATTCAATTCTTCACTAGTAATGGCTGCATTTAGGGCATCATTTTGGGTATCAGACACTTTTGGGAGGTTCAGCCCGCCAAGCATAGATGTTGCTTGATCATCATTGTCTAATTTTGGCTGAGTGTACACATTTTTGTAAAACATCTCAAAACTCCTGCTAATGTCGTCCAAATCATATTTTATTCCATTGTCCTGGGGGTCTCTAATCTTATAAATGGTCCCCTCAGCTTGCTGCTTCTTTAGACTATAGGCCAATAATTTTGATGATTTACTACCCACCTCATAATGTCTCTGTTTCACAAACAGCAAGTTTTTGAGTAAGTCTTTTGATTGGATATTGTTTAATTGAGTTTTAACCTGTTACATTTCTTTGGCAAGATTTGGGTCCAGACTTGTCTTGTGTTCCCTTTGTAACCTTTTTAATTTTACTTCTAGATTAATTAGATCCTTGTTTTTTTCTTTTTTCAATGCGGCTGTTTTAGCAATAATTTTCCCTCGTAGCACTGCTTTGCAAACATCCCACAGGAAAAGAGGAGTGACCTCACCATTATCGTTTTCATTCAGATACTTTCCTATTTCCTCCTTTATCTCATCCTTCATCTTCCCATTCAATATAGAGGTGTTTAGCCTCCATAATGAAATCCTCCTTTTAAAATTTAATTCAATTTCCATCTGAAATGGGCAATGATCTGATATGTCCATAATTCCTATACTGCATGATTTGACCATATGTAAATCCTTATGGAACATTAGAAAATAATCAATTCGAGAATATGTGGAATGGGGTGAGGAAAAATAAGTGAAATCTTTTAATGAGGGGTGGAGCTCCCTCCACACATCAACTATACCTGAGTCCTGCAACACACTGTTGATTTTCCTGCTAAGTGAGCTGCTCTGGGGACTGGACCCCCCAGATGAGTCCATTTTGGGGTTCAGTCTGACATTTAGATCTCCTCTACAAATCGTTAGGCCCTGGGCTTTAGTTAACATTAAATCAAAAATGGTCCTGAAAAATGACCAGTTTGCTCCAGGTGGTGCATAGACATTCAAAAAGGTGACTTAATTCCCCTCAAATCTTCCCCCCACCATAATATACCTTCCCTCCTTGTCTTTAATTTCAAACTGGGCTTCAAAATTAAGACCCTCTGCTATCAAAACTGACACCCCTCTTCTCGGCTGAAGCTTATATGAGGCTGAAAAGATTTGATTGAACCCCCTTTTCTTGAGTTTAGCGTGGTCTGGCTCAAAGAGGTGTGTTTCTTGAAGGAAAACAATTCCCACCCATTCCCTTTTCCTTTTGCTCAACATTTTACTCCTCTTAATGGGATTGAGAATGCCATTCACATTATGTGATAATACCTTAACCAAGCCTGTTGCCATTGTACTTTCATATGTTATCTCTCGTCCTGTCACCAAGGTAACCTTGCCCCTGTTGCTACACAGACATGTAAAGAAACCAAAAACTAAATGAAAACACTGGAACGTGGAACACAGTGTTGAAAAAAATAACACAGAAATGACTCCCTGAACTGGGGTCCTGTTTGCGACCCTGTTGGAGCCGTGGTGACTTGACGGCTCAGAGGGATAGACTTTCTCTCCCACTATGGGTAGAAGGCCCTCTATGAGTAGTAAGCGGTGGTACATGGTAGTTATAGCCCCCCGTTACATGTCTGTCAGAACTACTAGTAAGCCTGTCTAGGTAATATAGACTGGACAGGAGGTGATATGAGCACAAGACATGTCAATAAACACCTTATTGATGAACAGAGGTCCGGTTGTTTTACAGAGTATAATGTTATATCTAACGTTTGATCTCACCAACAGGTTATTCAGTCCCCTTGCCTTTCAGCAACACAAACTTGTCCCTAAGTTGAACACAGAAATGCCTGTTTCTGCTCCTGTTTCTCAGTCAAATCCGTTTAATTTCTCCTAAAAGCGTCCAGCTTCTCCTTGTAACCTGTGCGCTGTGCAGGTGTCCCCGTCTCGTTCCCCCGGGAAGATGTGCGCCAGGTCAGCCGCTTAATCCTCTCTGCCCAAGTCTCCGGAGGCTTGAACACCTTTATGGGTAAGCCCCTTGCTGCCAGATCTTTGGTTGCCTCCTCCGCCGAGTTGTAGATTCGGGTTTCGTCTTGAAAGAAGACCCTCAGCTTCGCTGGGAAAGGCGCCTGGAATCGTATTTTTTTCTCCCTCAGCACCGTTTTGGCCTCTGCATACTCCTTGCGTTTTTTAAGAATTTCTGGGGCATGGTCATGGTCTAAGTTCACTCCTCTTTCCTGAAAAACAAAACCTTGTTTCTGCCAGGCTGTCTTCACGATGTCCTCTTTAATCCGGTGACTCGAAACTTTGACCACGAACGATCTTGGCGGCTCGTCTTTCGGTGGTCGGGGACCCAGTGCCCGGTGGGCTCTTTCTATTTGCAGGTCCGAGGAGGGCTGAAGATCCAGGTTTTCGATCAGTAACTTCTCAACAAAAGAGATCACAGAGGGTGAGTTTTCCTCAGCACCTTCACAAACACCGTGGATCCTGATGTTGTTCCATCTGGATCGACCCTCCTGGTCCGTTAGCTTCATTTCCAGGCGGGTCTGCACATTTAGTAGCTCCAACACCGCGACCTCCACGTCTTGCACTCTCTCCTTCGCCTCCGCAATTCTTTCCTTGGCCTCGTCAATCCTGATATTTGTCTTTTTTATGTCTTCCTTAATTTCTCTCAGTTTCTCACCGTTTTCTCGGCGGAAATCTCTCAATTCTTGAAGAATCACATCCAAGTTCGCCATGTCCTCCTCCGCTGACCGGCTCTCTGTAGCTAGCTGGCACAAGCTAGCTCTGCTCCCATCCACCGGAGATTTGTCGGTCGAGGGGCTCTCTCTGGACTCTTTGCCGAGGGTTGACTTCTTTTGTTATATCTTAGGCATAATATGGGCCCCTACTATAACTTTATTAGACTTGAAAGAAATTTTGGCCAAGTTACCGGGGCTTTAGAAATTAGCCGGGGGGAGCTGTTAAGTTAGGCTGCTACCTGCATGGCCGCTCAACCGGAAGTCTAGCAACTCGTTTTCAAAAAAGCTACTAGGGACATATCTAGCGACTTTCTCTGGTGTTATTGGAAACTTTTGGAGACTCTGACTTTAAAGCATGCATCATTCTTACTCTTCTCAAGGAGCAGCGGGTGCTGCCGTGTGCCCCTCCCCACCCCAAAGCACTCACGGGCTGCCCAGTCCTCACAGAGGTCCCTCACAGCTGCTGTCAGAGCAGGAGATGTTCACCCCTTCCTGTCCAGACTGCAAATCGGCAAAGCCAGATGGCCATTACAATTACATGCACATGGCCAATTATTCAAATTAGGTGATGATGTCATTTAGCGACTTTTAGGACAGCCAATAGTGATTTTCCTTACTGACGAGTGGGCAACAGTATCTTCTTTTCTGAGATTTGGGGAAATAGAGACTCACACACAAAAACATATATTTGCGTCTCAACTTTCCTTAATTCTATTATTTTTGGTTTAAATGCAATAGTATTCCCACACTGAAGAATTGGGTATTTGCCTTAAGTGCACTGCACATGCTGATATCCTAAATATGGATTCAAATGGTTCAATCTGTCAAGGTCAAGCAACTAAATCAGACCTTTAGAATGGAATTTGAATATCGAATGGAATTTAAATGCCTTGCCTAAAAAATACTGAAATTGTGCACCCTTTTCCCTGACTGTGTCTCTTTTCCATCCTCCCTGTCTCTAGTGAAGAATGGAAAAAATGGGAAGCCCCATGTATTGACCCTGCAGGACATGGAGCAGGACAGTCTGCAGTTTGATCTGGCAGCAGACTCTCTGGTGGAGTTATTTGAATGGTACCAGGTGGGATGGGACATTACTCAGAGAGAGATGAGCAAGCAGTATAACAGGGAACAAGAGGTTAGTATCTAAATGCATATCATAACAGATGTATTGGTGTAAGAGCTAACCACAGCAGTCAAAACTGTATCATCACAAAGGAGTGTTTTACCGGTGGTCTGTCAGCATCATTTTGCAAACAAGAAGTGGCTGTTTTTCTGTACAATCTCAGATCAGACAGCAGGAGGAAGTAGAGAAGAAAGCAGAGGTTGCCATGGAGATGTCTGACCTGGTCGTCTACTGTCAGCCCCGCAGCAAGGAGAAGGACCGCTTTGGTAAACAAATGCAAATGCAGATTATGAACACACTGACCTTTGAACACAAGCAGCACAATAGTATGACAAGGGCTTAAGGGACAAACTTTACCAGCGCTTCAAAGTAGAAATATGCTTGAACATCACACACAGCAGTCTGTACTCTTAATATGTTTTAAAGCAGTCTGGCTTAGCCTTTCTCTAGAATCATATATGTTCCATTCAGTGTAGTATTCTTTCAGTACGATTAATGATAATGCTTTAATTTGTTAAATTAGATTATAAATCATTGCTTAACTTGGTTTTATCTTTGAACATATATCTCAGTTCATAATCTGAATTTAAGATTTGTTGTTCAACCACAGATCCTCTAACCACCTGTTATGAAAGAATATTTAGATTTAGTACAATTAGAATAGTTACATTGGAATTAGTACAAATAATGTATGAATATCTAACAATCAAGCAAAATACAGCACCTGGAAAAGCGTAAATCCACAAGACAGCCCTTAGAACTCCAAGACAGCTCTGCAGCTGGCTGTTTTTACAAATCAACCGTAAGAAAAACACATTGTGAACCCATTAACACTGGACAACCACTAAATATAAAGTTAGGATATAATAACGTGTTAGCGACACTGACTGAAATTTTCATGATCCTTGTAGTGTGCTGAACAACAAGACGGAGGGGGATTGGTGTGCCCTCCCATGCCAAACCACACTGGGTGCGCTGTTAGTTATCTTTTTACCTAAACAGCCCATTGAAATATGTTAAAAAGGCTTTTAAGCTGTACAAAATTTGGAAATGCAGTTGCAGCATCTTGATTAATATTTGTAATAATGTCTGTAATATGGAGTAGACTTCACAGGCAGTCTCAAAGCCTGTAGCAGCATTGCTAAGGGTCTGTACATGCCCTAACTATAGGCTTTATCACAGAAAGTTTTAAGTCTACTCTTAAGTAGATAGATTGTCTGCCTCCCCAACCTAGACTGGAAGATGGTTCTAAAGGAGGGGCGCTTGATAGCTGAAGGCTCTGTCTCACATTCTACATTTGGAGACTTTGGAGGAAGCACAAATAACCCTGCATCCTGGAAGTGCAGTGTTCTAGTGAGGTAATAGGGTACTATGAGCTCTTTAAGATATGGTGGTACCTGGCCATGAAGAGTTTTGTATGTGCAGAGAATGATTTTAAATTCTATTCTGGATTTTACAGGAAGCCAGTACAGAGAGGCCACTATGGGAAAAATATGTACTCTTATATTAGTTCCTGTCAGTACATGCACAGCAGCATTCTAGATGGGTTGGAGAGTCCCTAGAGATTTATTGGGGCAGCCTGATAAAAGGGAATGACAATAATCCAGCCTTGAAGTAATAAAAGGGTGTATTCATTTTTCTGCACCTTGTCCAAACAGGATACTCCTGAATTTTTGCAATGTTACAGACGAAGAAGAAAATTAGCTTCATGTTATGTTAAGATATGTTAAGGGGGCTAGAGTAATCACGTTGAGAGTAGCTGCATCATTATTACAGGTCTTTCAGGTCTTTATGTCCTCCATGGAGTGTTTTCTAGTGATATTCACAAAGGAAGCATATATAAAGTAAATAGTATTTGTCCATATACAGAACCTTGTGGAATGCTTTGACTAACTTTGGAATGCAATGAGGAGTAATTCTTAACTTGTACAAACTGAGATCGATCTGACAAATATGACTTAAACAAGCCCGATGAAGTTTGTTTAACACAAATGAAATGTTCTAGTCTTTTGTTTCAAGTTTTAATTGAAATTGAGAGCTGCATAGCACTAACAAATGTGGGGGTCTCAAACTAATGTGCACACATATGTATACCTGTTTGCATTATGTTGGGAAATCTGAAGAAAATATGAGCACAGGGTACAGGGGTTTGACAAGAAATAAACCACAAATGTATTTAATTTGTTGGTTCAGTGCAAGGGTTCAATACGTTATTTAAGAGAAGGGATAAAAGATTCGTAATAACATATGAAAATGTATACAAACTGCTGTTTGCATTTTTGTATTAATTACTTCATATAAATGCCTCTGTCATGCATTGTAGAGCTGCACCTCCTACAATTAAATTTTTTAACTGACGCCCCTTGACTCTGCCTTCACTGTTCTTAAACCACAACTCAACAAACAGGATGTGATCAAAGGGAAAGACCTATAAACTAGACAGCTTCCTGTGTTACACCAGTCTAGATTTGGAAATGCACATACTGTTTCACATACTGTCATTCACACCACAACATTTTTGGGGGGGGTGATTCTGATTTTTAGTGTTGTTGTTAAGAGCTGCATTCTATTGTACTCGGAACTTGCAAAAATACCTGACCCCCAACAGTGAGAAGTAGTGCGGAAAGGGTCATTCAACTCAGAAGTGTAAGCAGAAACTGAGATTCAACAGGCCTGACTTCACTGATTTAAACACACAACATCACAGCAGTATGGCACACACATATTAAACATTGTCATCACTTTCACATAATGTAGCTTTTGTGTTATGAAACATCCTGCAACGACTTTGTAGTTAACATTTTATTTCTATACATTTTTCTATACATTTGATATGTGCTTGACAAAGGTCTTGTGGTATGAGCCTACTTTTTTATTGTGATAATTTGTTTAATCAATTGCAGAAGTTGCTTGTGAACCATTTGCTGTGGGCTTCCAAGTTTTCCTGAACAAATGAACTCTGATGCATTCATATTAGAAGTCAAGAGTACCAACTCTGAAATATCAACTTCTAATTTGCAATGAATTGCAATATTATAATATATACACAAGTTTTTTCTACCATATCATTAGAACAGCTGAACAACTGAACTATTGTCTTTTTTCCAAAAAAACAATTGTCTATGCTTACCAATTACTGGCTCTTCCATCCCTTCTATCTATATGTACATTGTATTTACTTAGGCTAAACTACTGACACCACTAGCTTGATCAACAACTTTACCTGAATAGCATAGACTGGTCAGTAGTCAAGCCACTACCACCCCTAATACGATAGCCTTCCAAATACCCACTAATTAGCAATGCATGAATCGTTTCTCTGGAACAATTGTTACCAAAGGAAAGAACATGGTTCCAATATTAATTTGTGCGCGAGTGTGAACTTGCTGGCAAGTCTAGAGGATCATTAGCTGGAACCCTCACAATACCTGTTGTTTTGTTGAGGTGCACCCATGACAGGGAAGGCTCAATAGTGTTTCAGTTTCCCCAAACTACCATCTGTAGCTGCTTTTGTTCATAACATTATCAGATATCAGCATGCAGGATTACATCAGCTAACAACTACCTGGCACATTGTTATCACTGACAGCATGCTTGACCCACTGACCAAGCATCTCCCTAAGCTACATCACATTAGCAAGCAAGGAAAGTGAAGTATAACATCACCAGCTAGTCATCAGTTGACCATGTGTTAAGCTACAGATATTCAATGTAACCACAAAGTAACCACAGCTTCAGTTCAATTTATTCATCTTTTGGTAACTGATAGGCCTGAAAACGTTATCAGCTGATCAGCTGTTCTGCTCTTTCTCTCCAGACAGCTACAGCTACAAAGAGGTCCGCTCCTTTGTGGAGAACAAGATTCCAGGGAAGAGCCGCACTAAAGACTTCCTGCAGTACAACCGCAAAGCCCTGAGTCGAATTTACCCAAAAGGCCAGCGTGTGGAGTCCTCCAACTACGACCCTTACCCATTATGGGCGGTTGGCTGTCACATGGTGGCTCTCAACTACCAGACTGCAGGTACAGTAGTTTATCTGGGCTGAGCTCTCAGAAAGTACAACTGTAGTGAAACATTTTGGTGGCCCACTCAGTATACTTATGTCTGTCCATCCATTTCCGTTTATTGGGAATCGGTCACATTATCCCCATATGTAACCTCTACACTGCGTTCTTTGACTTGGTCACACTGGCTTCCCTGCGCTAACCTTACTAGGAAAATGCAGACGTTATTTCATTACCTGTTGTGAGACCGCAACTTGTATTTTCTTGATCTCATGTGTGTTAACTGTCTGTCCTGGATGAGAGCATGCATTTCACATTCCTTCACCAATGTCTAAATGTCTTGCTTAGGTGCCACGTACATGTTTTAAGTCAGGACTATCTTCAGGCTGCTTGTCACTAATTGATGTAGGGCGAGACAGAGAGGAGAGAGAGCAGTTATCGAAAACAGTCTTTATGCCTATCATTCCGTCTTACGAAATAAGTTTCACTTAAATTTCTACAATGTGTGTGTGTTTACCCAGATAAATACACCCAGTTGAACAGCGCCCTCTTCAGTCTGAATGGATGTACAGGTTATGTGCTGCAACCGGAGCTAATGCGATATGATAGCTTTGACCCTCAGCAGGAGAAGAAGAAGGTCAAGTACAACATTAAGATTCGGGTATGTATGCACATACAACTTACACACATTTAAAGATAGTATATAAGATTTAATATGATTTCTGCACTAAAATGTCCAAAATCGACCAGACCTGTGTTATATATTTGTTGAGTTGTGTAAGTAGATTAGTACAAATGTTTCCAACAGTGTTCAAACCCACAGAAATCTCTGTTACTCAAGGTAACAGTGCGTTTCAGTTGGTCACCAGTTGCTATAACCTTTAGAAGAGTCTCTTCAGATAGATTTTCATTAGCAATGGTGGTTGTTAAATGGTGTGTTCATCCTCAGCAAATTGTCACCTTTTGTTGCTCGAGCAGGTTTCGCAGAGGGGTTGATTGTGCTAAGTGGCTTTACAGCCAGATTTCTTGACCATACACTAGCCATAAGATATAGAGCTATGGCAATCAAATTAGCATGTTGTTCAGGAAAAAAGTTTATAACAGCAATTGTATTTGTCGTCTGCAGGTCATTGCTGCACGACACCTTCCTAAGCCTGGCCGCAGCATTGCCAGTCCATTCGTGGAGATCGAATTGTGTGGACACACAGAAGAGAAGTTCAAAACTGTCGTCTACCGTAAGGAAAGGGGATGTGGGAGGTGGGGAGGATGAAAGTTAAATATATGTGATGGAAAGAGGGGTGACGGAGAAATGATTGAGAAGTAAGACATTGTTTGTGATCATGTACCTGCTGCAGGAGATAATGGTCTGAACCCGCTGTGGAAAGCCCCAGCAGAGCCTATAGTCTTCAGTGTGTACGAGCCTGAACTCACCTTCTTGCGATTTGTGGTCAATGAGGAGGACATGTTCTCAGACCCCAACTTCCTGGCCCAAGCCACATTTCCTGTTAAAGGCATCCGCTCAGGTGTGAACGCACACATCTCTACTGCACAGCTCATATGAAGCTCTTGTCAAAATCATTATTAAGCAAGAGTTTTACTTTACTCATAAGTATAGCATTTGTGTATGCTATACTGACTTTATTACTTTTCAGTTTAACCTTACCTTTTCTTTATCATGAGGTGGTTCAGATTCTTTGTAGTAAAGAGTTCGCAGAAATGTCAAAGGTCCCTTACTTCATTTGATACAGGGTGTGAATACTTTTATTCAGGAAATGTGAATTACTATGAATACACTGCATTATGTATACATAGTATCGTTGTCCCAAGATAGAAATAGTGTTATGAATTTGTTTTTAATTTCTCTTACTAGTTTCACAACAATCAGCTTGAAAAACCTTGCTTGAACTAGCAGATCCATCACAGTGAACATCAGGCTGACTTTTAATGTTATAGAAGTTCTGTTACAAAATTAAGTAATATGTCTGCTTGAAAGAGAAATACAACTACTGTGGCTTGTTTAATTAGCATTGTTGTGACATTAACCCACTGAATTACTGCAATGGCAAACCTTGAGGCACTGGTGCTGGTTTGTCAGAGAATTTATTGTTTTTGTTCACAGTTGAATGTTTCTTTTATCATTAACAGGTTACCGCTCAGTTCCCCTAAAGAACGGCTACAGTGAAAACTTAGAGTTAGCCTCTCTGCTGGTCCACATCAGTATACTGCAAGCAGGGGTGAGAAAACACGGCACACATCACTGTTGATTTACGTCTATCTGCAGTTTGACATCAGTATGTAGATAGTCTGTGGTAGTAATCACATGACTCTTGTCATTTAGAAAGCAGAGGAGGAGCTGTACTCATCCTCCAGCCAGCTGAAGAAAAAGCAGTCTGAGCTCAGCAGTGAACCTTTCCTGTACGACACACACACCAACATTCAGCGCTCCACCCTCCCTCGCCAACACAACCACCTCGAGAGAGAGTTCAGCACCAGTGAGAAACACAGGTTAGCCTCCAACTCACAGCAACAGCGTGTGGTTAGATAACATGCAATATGTAAGGTCTCTAATTATTCCCTTCTGTCTTTTTTGTGTACCCCAGGACAAAAGAAAAGAAGATAAACAACAGTAAGTTCTACTCCTGAGGACTCAGCAGAACCTTGCCTGTCCACGTTCTTCCTGCCTACTTGCTTACTCAAGGATTTCCAATCTTTCCAGTCAAAGGGGCTCTATGTAATGATTTGTTGCAATTTACATGTACTAATTACTTTTTATTGCCCATGTATGAGTGGACTGTATTGTGACGTGAAAAAAGAGACCTTTCCCATCCCTCTCAGTTGCCAATACAAGCGCATGGACAATTTGCTGAAGTTGTTTAATGCTGCTGGACTGTGGATTTTCTTTTTGAAGGACTTGTGTGGGATTTTTCAACAGTCCAAAGGCTGTGACTTGATGCATGCTTTTGAGTACCTTGTCGCAATGCCTCTGTCTTTCTCGCTAACAGGGAGCAACAGTAGTTAACATTAGTTTAGAAATGTAGTCCACTTACATAAACTAAAGACAAGCTCCAAGCACAAAACATAAGTTCCATTGAGCCCTTTCAAGAGTTTTTCAAAATAATTGTATATTTATTAACGTAAGAAACTTGTGTTCTCAGATATAAGATTATTGAGATATGTTGATGATATTTAGAGCTTTTTTCTCTAAAAGTCTTCTGGAAAATGTAGGAAGCCATTAATTTAAACCGAACTGGTTAAGGCAGGAGGGGGGGTTAATTGTGTAAGCTCTTTATGACAGATTGAATGTGAGGTTGTAACATTTTCTTCTCACAGACAGCCAGTGATGAAGTGCTCAACAATTCTGCATTTAGTCTGTAATCAAACTAAACAGGATATTTATTTGTGTTGACTAACTGAAGTAATCCGTTCACTGCAGTTTAATACTGTTTTTCTTCTAAGGAACGCTTTTTTTTCTTCTTCTAATTTTAATACTGAAAAATGTAAAACAGCTGATATAGGGCTGATATGGACCGTGGCATACAGGTGGATATTTGAGTCTGATGAAATAAAAGTTTTTTGTTGTGTATTTTGACAATGTTTTCTCTTTTTGGTAATGTGTTATATCTTAAAGGGGCACTATGCAGTTTTGGGGGAGAAATTCAAACTCTGCTAGGTACTAGTATGAACTCATAACTAAACAATCTGCTCTCAGAGGAATTTAGGGTCCCCAGCTAGAAAATTGGCAGGGTCCACCAATATAAACAAAGTGAACCATGACGAAATTGTGTGGTTTGTTAAGGTCTGTTATTTGATTTAGTCTGTTTATGCAACAAACATACAAAAATCAGTCAATGCTGATTATTTTCTTCTGATTAAAATGTCTTCTCCAAACTACATAGCGTACATTTAAAAAAGGAAGTCAAATAAATGAGAACAAGCGACTGAATAGAATGTAATGAGAGCATTTCATGTAATTAATTTGAAGCCAGTGATGTAGCTTTCCTGTAATTCCTCTGTGACCTTCTGATAATTTGAGTCAATAAAGTATGCTTGGTGAACTGTATAGTGTGGGATAATGTAACCATAGTAAGTAGTTATGGCTTAATAATAATTGCTTTGTTGTTAAAAAGAAATTGAAGAAAGTGAAGAAATTATAATGAATGGTTGAAATATGTATTATTCTGCACCAGCTGATTGAATGTGTACTCATCAGTTGATTCACTTAAAAAGTGTAAAAATGTTACCAAAGATACAAGAGAAGGATCAGGTAATCAAATGCTGTATACCACACTTGTGTTACTTTTAAAGCACCTTTATTGTTTTCAGAGAATTGCAGTCAGTAGGGCAGTGGAGTGTGTCAAAGGGGAGACAGAGAGATCAAGCTGCAGCACTGCAACAGGAGTCCAAGGCTGCCCAGCTGTAGTACAGTAGATAAGGGAGTACAGCTAGTTTCAAGGCCAAACACCTGCAAAGGGAGTTTAAAGGTATCCCTTGTGAGGAGGGGGCTCAGAGGGATGTTGGCGTGGGTGGGCACATGTTTAGCCTTGTGGCGGGAAATTCCCGAGTCAACAGAATTTGATACATAAAACAAAAGCAGGAGCAAGGATTAGATTAGTGTTGCACGGTAAACCGATACTAGAAAGGTACCGCGGTACCCAGCTGTTAAAAACAATACTTTTTCACGTTTTATTAGTATCGGTACTTTATGAACTCTGCGACAGCGTGCAGCTTCTCTCTGCTTCCTCACTGCCTGCAGACAGAGTGGGCGTGGTTTCACGGTGACAGACGTCTTGGCTCCCTTGGTCATTATGGATTTAAATCATCGTTTACAGAAGGGCGTTGTGATGTCCGTGGGCTTGCCCTTACTGTCGGCAATGTAAGCGAAATATTTCCTGATTTCGCTCCGTGCGTCTGCTTTTTCAACAAGCCTAGGACGGTCGGCAGGAGCACTCATGCCACTTTCAGCTAACAGACATGCGGACTTGTTCAAAGAGTTAAAAGAGTTGCAGGTTAGCGATAGATAACATAACGTAAATGTCCCCTGGATGTAAGTCAACGAACTTTTTTCACCATCAGGGGTAAAGCTAACTGTTTAACAGTCCGATGTGGTTCCACACATCTCTGTATGCAAACGCAACGTTCACACTGGTAACATGAACTTTACCAGAACATGCGCTGGTGTTCACAAGTATGCTGATCCACAACACCACTTATAAATTATCTATATTAACTCAACCAGTACTAGTAATATAATCATAGCATGTACATTTTTGTCAATAATTTAAAATATATATTGTAATTTATATTATTAGAAAATGGTCTGATTAGAGCACAGACCTCCACCAGGTCTGGCTAATTTGTCTTGTACTTTAGTGCACTATGGAGTTTGCAGGCTAATAATCCAGGGTTTGAACTTAATCAAAATTGCAAATTTCCCCTTTGTGTGACGAATAAAGTATTATCTTATTTTATGAATTGCCAGACTTACAGTTAATGTCATTTATGTTCATTATTTGAATATTTTGACTAAAATTGTAGTTAATGTGCTGTAAAATCTTTTCTACTACAACCACTGAGCTTTTAGTGGACAATCAGGTTATTTAATCATCTCTGAGAGCAAACAAGACAAATGACCAAAACAAGGAGACACTTGTCTTCCTGGATACAGAAGCTATAAAGCTCAGCAGCTTTTACAAAAATATATTTTTTATTTTGACTTTTGAAGTGTTTTAATTAATAAAAAGAAATAAATCATTTTAATTTCCACATTCTGTCATCTGATATTTTATTCCATTACTTTTGATGATGTTCTAGTTTTCTGCCGTGCAGAGCTGTTTTTTGCTATAAGCGGACTATGGGGGTGCATAGGGCCCGGGGCCGCGCCACTAGGGGGCCCCGTCAAGTTGCAAGGTCAGCTGCAATACCTGAGGAATGACCCGAAGGAAAAGATGTGAAAAGGACCTGACACCTGGCCTGCTGATTGGTCAGATCTCGTGTCTACCACGCCGTGTTGCTATGACGACCAGTACTACTAAACTAGGAGGGGCGGGGAATTGCACCGAGCCGTAAGTTCAGGTCATTCACGGCATGGCGTCCAAACTAGCGTATTCATCTGGCGGAGAAAAAAGAAACTAGATGAAGAAAAACGCTCGCTGGATAAAGGTAAGGTTTTTTTTTTCATTATGTGGGTTGGAGGGGCTAGCTAAAATGCCGATTTTTTTTGCTCGCTTAAGTGTTTGCTTAAGGAGAGGCCTAAAATAAAATGTATCTCACATGTGAAGGCCATAACACTGATTGACTGCGGTGAAACCCGTTTTGGTGAATCACAGCAGGTCCAGTTCGTTGGCATTACATTTGTGAGGGAGGGTGTGTGTGTTAGGCAGATATCTGTCATGTCTGCTGTATCCTCATCCAGTGGAGCTGCTGGTCGGTCATAGACCTCCTCTGCTCTTCAATATTTGTCACATAACATTACTTTAGGATTGTTTTTATGATTAATTTATCAATTTTAGTGTTTCCTCAGTTTGTAGTTCTCTAATGTGAAGTGTGCTAAACAACCCCAATGCATATGAGGCCTACTGTAGATTATTATGGACTATTGTGGCAGTAAATTATTGCTCTGAGGGGATCATTGTTACTCTACTGAGCTAGTTGCGTCTTTCTTTTCCACATTTATTAAAATATTTATTGTGACAATATAATTTAACACATTTGCCTACATTCCTACAGTTTAGTTATGTTTTTGATGTATTACTTTGTTTTATTCAAAATAATCATAATAACACAAATTAAAGTTCATTTAAAGTGAACTATACTATAAGGACCGTTAGTTCTGCCCACAGAATATAAGTTAAGACCAAATCATCAGTTAAGCAAGTAGTTCACTTTGTAATACTCTGTGAAATATAAACTAAGATATTCCTTCAATATCACATAAAGCTCATCAGTCATTTATCTTTGTTTTATAACTCTTTGAAACTGCTTTGCATGCTTTAAAGGGACACTGTGCTGTATATTGCAAGGTTTAAAATAAAAACAGTTTATGAATTTCTCCATTAGTGTAACATAACTCAATTATATAGTATGAATATTTGCTTAGGATCTGTTTTGCTTGGTAACCTGAGGAGTTTCGTCTTTGCAGGAGCAAGTATTTTGGAGCCGCAGAACAGGAAGCAGCACTGCCACCTTCAGCACCAGAGATTGGCAAGCAGCTCTCATATGCTGGCAAGGAAGCAGAAATTTTGAGGTGGGGCTTAGGGTAGATCTGCTTAAAACACAAGACTCAGATGATACTGATAATCATCACAAAGTGGTGTGATTGTGTTATATAGTTCTGTATTGTTCCTTTAAAGTATTGTTTTTATTGTTGGTTTGTTTTCATTTGTTGCATTTTTATTGTATGCTTGTTTATTGTGTTGGTCCTGAAGGGCTTGTGTTACATTTGAAAGGTTCCTTACTACCAGCATTATTCTTGTTAGTTTTTTTGTTTTTATTGTTTGCATATCTATCTATATGGATGCTGGCTCATTGTAATTTTCTTTTCTAAGTAATGGCCTATTTTATTTTCTATACAACTTTAACTTTAGTTTTGGGTGTATGTATGTTATATGTTTAATGTCATCTTAAAATAAAATAAAATTGAGGAACACTCCATCAGTTTCATTTATTGACCTATCAAGGATCCCTATTGTTTACCTTGTATTATCATTTTCTATCAGTTCAACTTACTAGTGTGGGTCAACTTAAGTTGTTTGATTTTAATTTGAGAGAGGTTTTCACGACTCTAGCCTGTTTTCCTCTTAAAATGTATTAGATTATTGCATCTTTTTGGATCACCCAAAAGGGTTAGGAATCTATCCATCGTAGTTTGACAAAATAGGGGCCCCCAAACAGCATCTTGCATAGGGCCCCCAAAAAGACAGAAACGGCCCTGCTGCCGTGGTATCGTTTCAGTATCGGTATCGAGATATTTTAGGCAGGTATCGTACCAAAGTCATAATTTTGGTATCGTGACAACACTAGATTAGATAAACCATGGGGCCCGCTTTTTCTGACAGGTATGGAGCTTTCCACCTTCATTCAAGGCAGCAGGGAATGGATGGTTCTCATGGCGAAAAAAATTGTTGAGATCATATTCTCTGTTCTGACATGAGATGAACAATTTAGGGAAGAGTTGGAAGTCGTTCTTCATGACCTTTTCCTTCGAAGAGTCAGTAAAGACTAGTTTCTGGCGGAGAAAAATCTATTCGCTTTTTCTTGATCAGTGCGTAGAAGGTGGATACATCATCTACTTCAATTTTCTTCAAGAACTCTTCGGCTGCTCTGGTGTGAGCATTGTCTTTCATGTCCAGTGACAACAGTCCCGACTGTCTTCCTGGAAGGGATTTCCTATATCTGTCATGACATTGGAGATTTTTTTGACTTTCCCAAGGAACACTCTTTGAGCTTGCTGAGTCTGTTCATGGTGGCTGGCATGTTAACATGTCTCTTTGGCTTCGGATGCTGCCTTATACTGTGCTACTAAGTGGCTGACTTCAGGGCCAGCTACATCCATCTTCTCAGTGTTGATGGATCATCAGTGATGTGCCAGTTGCTCCCCTGTCATGAGCCTGGTCGATGGCCATTGCTGAGAACTCACAACACGATTTATGAACAACAAATTTCCCACTACAGAACTCCTGGGCCACCTGAGGATGTTTCTCTTCCAGGGTCAGCATATCTCTAAGGTGGATTGGAAGCCATGGTTCGTAGTTCACATTGTTGTTTGCAAAGAAGTATGGTATCAGCTCAGCCAATGAATGACAGTACAGGATGAAGTTGGCTTCCCTGAAGGATCGGATCAGTAGCAGGATCACTCGTTCCATTGACAATACCAGATGCCAGAACTGAAACTGGGGACTCTGCCGTTTGCGAATATCACAACTAGTTTCGAAGCTGGACATTTCCTGGGAGCTTCCAGCTGTTTCACTGCAGTAATCAGTGTAAGCTGTCTGAAGAAGCTTATATAGACTGCATGCTGTTATCTGATGCGCCTGACTTGTCCCAGTGATGCTTGAAGCCACTAGAGAAGACTCCCGGAGAAGACTGCCAATGGACTGAAGTGCAGCCATTTCAATGTAGGCCTCCAAACATGATAAATAGAATAGATAGAAGATAGAATTACAAAAATAACAAACTTGTCTTCACCATACTTTTCCGGCCAATGCCACTGAATCTGTTTTATTACTGCATAAATTAGCTGATCAGCAGCAATGATAGGTACCTGACCTGGATTCAGGAAAGTCACCATACCCTTGATCTTGCCCATCACATGCCTAACTGTGGCAACTGAGTGAGCCTGATCTCAAAGGAGAGGTAACAGAGATGTAATGCTCACTTCAAATGGTGGGCTTCTCTTCATTGATGCATGGTGGGCTGACCAAGTGACGTTCTCCTCCCATGCCCTCAATCGCTGTGACCTTCTGCAGCCATTCGTATTCATGTCCCAGTTGTTAGCTCAACAGAGTGGCTTCTGGATCAATCACACCACCATGTGGAGGAAATGGCATCTTCTTTACAAAGAAGGCAGGGTGAATGTTGGTGAAGGAATGAGGAAGTTCTGCTGCACTACTTGAGGAGGGGCCCTGTTCTTTACTATAAAAGCTGCACAGAAGTGAAGAACTGAGAAGTCGCAGCAAGAGGTACTTGGTGCAGATAACTTTCCCAGATTGCTGATGATTGAGAGAGCATACAAATAGGCAGAGTCACTGAAAAATGAAACCTCCAGTCTGCAATCAGTGCCAAGAACCAGCAAAGTGATAATTAAATTTATGAACTATGTAAACTAGATGGGTAATGAGAGCTGCCAAAATTAAGGGACATACTCCCGCCCGATCGGACACAATTATCCATTTAACAGTAGAGCAATCAAAGTAATCATAACTGATTTAAGGAGCCAATTTCCAAAATGTTTTCGCCCCTGGTACCCTACACTGCCCTTGTGTGCAAGGTGGCCCGGGAGGTCCGAGATCTGGAGGCCCATGTCCTGCCTGGGTTCCTGTAATCATGCTGAAGGTGACTTGCAAAACAACCCTAAAAAACTATGTTTGTGTTTGTGGTGAGACTGCTGGCCATCCCCTGTATCCCAGGTGCATGGATGTCGCTGGGAGTGATGCAGCTGAGGTGGAGGTCAGACGAAGGATGGGAGCAGCACAAGCAGCAGTGAGATCTTCAGGCTTAACAGAGTGAAGGATGGCTCGCAGTGGCTAACCGGCATGGCAGAAGAAGTGGCACCAACACTGCAGGAGGACAAAGACTGGAGCATGGTCATGAGCTCTTGGACCGTTGAATTTTAACATTGTTCTTAATTCTGATTTTAAAAGAAGATACCCCTATTTTAAAGAAAGAAAGTTGCCCTAACCAATTAAAAAACTTTAAAAACTTTTCTGTGCAATATTGTGTTGGGGTTATTGAGTACTGCTCACCCTTATATAAAAAAGAACTTGCATTACAGAATTTGGTGGTTTGTGACACGTGAACATTGCTAATAAAAAAAACCACTCTTATTACACAAAGGCCTCCAGTTGGCCCAGCCACCTCTCCCACCCTAACCCCAACATCCATCTAACCCTTGAGCTCTACATCCACACCCAATATGGATGATGCCAAAACCCACTCTGAATATATAAACCTAACCCTGATGCTTAACCCTACTGCAACCTCTACAAAAGCATTTAAGTCTACACCTAATTTGGTTGTCTACACCTAACCTGGTTACTCAACACTAACCCTAACCTCTTGGATGCCTGAGCCTAGCCGTTGATGTCTGCAACTAAACTGAGAGATCCCCAAACCTGACCTAGATGTCTGAGCCTCGTCTGGTTATTTAACCCTCTTCCTTTGACGCCTAACCTGAATGATGCCTGAACTGAATCGGAATATCTACATCTAACCTGGACGCCTTAGCCTAAACCTATCCACAGTCAACTATCCAAAATAGCTCCATCACAGCCTCAAAGACAACTTGAGGTCACTTCACTACCCAAAAGTAATTCAGATCACGACATGACCCATCTCCCTACTCTGCCACAATTTTTTTCTCAACCTGCCTGAGACATAATCTGAACCCACTTGATGCCTAAAAACCAGTCCTTACCATGGACCCTATTCCTAAACCTGGAAAATAACACCCTTTATGGTTTTGACAAAAACAGAACAATCCGACCCACACAAATACTTACCTGTAAAGGGACCAAGAAGTTGCAGAGCAGCAGAACCTCAAGGGAAATGGAGAGACTAGTAAAAAGCTATGCAAACAATATGTGCAATTAGACACAGAGTTACAAAATACCTTTAAAACTCACTTGACCAATCACCACAGCTGGTTGAATACTGATTGAGTAATTTCAACATATGGAAAACAAAAACGTACTAAATGCACTTGTTTAAGTGTTGTTTAATAGACAGGTGGCTGGATGGGAGCCAATCAGTGATTGGGCCTTTACATCAAGGAAGATTCTTTTTAATCCACACCGAGTGTAGGGGCTGTAATTACAACCAAATTCACCCTTTTAGCAAAAATCTACAAAAAGTTTACTGCTTAATATGTCAATCCCACAATCTCTGATATATATTGTTAATTACATGATTATGATTGCTTACTAAATTATGCAATAAAATGTTTATGTAACAAAAGTGTATGCATGCAATTCTATACATTTTTTTCACTACAAAAAAAAATGCTTTATCCACCAGGGGTCCTCCTTACACCTCAAATGAGCGTTTGCTTCCCATCCTGCTGTATAATGGCCCCACAGGCCAACCTGTAGGTCTAAAAAGAACAGAGAAAATTTATTTAAATGTGGTGAAACAATTTCTGTGTGGGGTGTAATCCTTTTTGATTCACCCCTTTTCTGATCAGTTAGACTTTGGAGTGGTGCCCCATCTGGCCGCAAATACAGCACCATATTTATACACCCCCTGTTGCCTACATGTCAATATAGATAGTGTAAATTTATTTATGTATTTCACATGGATTTACCATTTCTCCATATATTGAGTTTCATTATTTACTCAATTTTGAATTGAATAATGCGTGCAATGTGGAAAAATAGTTTTTTGTGTGTTCTCAATATGTGTAAGCAGGATCTTGATAGTGGATTTATGACCCTGGTGTTTTGCATGTTTAGCATATAAATGGTGGTTTGTTTCTTCATTGAGAAGAGAGAGGAATGAGTAAATATGTATTGAGAAAGGAAACTTCCTTTCCTCTGAAGCAACATCTGTTTGTGATGACGTGGAATTTTCCAGAAAATGTGTTACATATCAACGTAGCATATATCAGTAGACCTTTGTAAACTGGGTTACCCAGCAGAATACAGACACTGAGGCCAGCAGGTCCATAAACGAACAAGAACGTAGGGCTGGGCGATATGGCCTCAAATCAATATCACGATATATTGAGCAACTCACCTCGATAACGATAAATGAACGATAAGTAACACTCCCCCCCACACCTAAAAAAAAGGAAAAAAAAATCCTGTGTATTTACAGAAATGCCACTTTAAAGGACTGTAAAACTACATTGTCGTTAAGATTTATATTTTTTATTTAGTAGTTAAGAACAACTGATAGGCACACGATTGAACAGCTGAAAAGCACAGATTACTTTTAACAAGTTTAAAAGTATAAAATATACAGTCCCTTATAAACAAATTCTAAGCTTCTCGCTTCTCGCTTTTTTTATTTCTTCGAATTGAATCATGTGGTTGTACTGCAGGTGGTGGAAGAGGTTGGATGTAAATAAATAAACATTTTGAGGACTTCAGAATCAGAATCTAAGACATGAGACAAAATAGTAGAGAAGTTGACATTGCTGCTTAATAATATGTTAACCTCTTGAGCATTAGAGAACTTTTTTTACCACTATTTTCTTTATCATTATATATTTTTGATAGACACAGAATCTGTTTCAGAAGTCAGAGGGTCACATGACATGGAAGCTATTGAGAAAAAAAATCAAGATTTCTGCATATTAATATTCATATAAAATAGAGGAAGCACTAAAGTACAATAAGCATAGCTGTGTCTCATTCATCCAGTTTACTAATACAATCTGCTGCTGGAGTCACTTAGTCACATGTCATGGAAGATATTGAAAGAACTGCAATTATTTTGTATTAATATATTTGTGCTAAGTAATTTGATGACAGTCACTAAATCAGTTTCCAGCGATTCAGTGCCATGTTCTGGGAGGTGAGCTAACCGTCTTCCTTCGCGGCTGGACCCGAGTAGAGCTTATAATCAAGCCCGACCCGAGCCCGTGCACGTTGTGTCCGAGCCCGGCCTGACACATTGAATGTAATTATGAGCCCAAGACCGATTTAAACCCGACAACTGTTTAATACGTGGGCTGTTATAACTGACGTTCTCGACTACAATTGCGAGTTGTTTGAACTACAGAAATCTTAATGAATAATGCAACAAGTGCCGCACTTAATGCACTCGACAAAGCCGACAAATGTTATTATCACGGCCCACGACTTGTTTAAAATGGGTCCACACCTCCGACTTTCCTCCAAACTTAAGTTAATTCTACTGTTTTTATTGTTTTCTTTACATCTTCATGCTCCATGTTGCACTTAAGCTACACAATCAGTGATGCCGGTAACGCGTTACTAGTTTTGTCATTTTCCTTAGTAAAAAATATATGTTTTTGCTTTCTTCTTGCGTCTCGGGGAGTGACGTCACGTACGCAAGAAGTCACGTTTTCCAGCATGAGGACACTCACGTGCCAGACCACGCAGACACACAAATGCAAACAACAATGGAGGGAGGAGAGAGATGCGCGTTTTCTAGCTGGAAATACAGTCATTATTTTGAGTGAATAAAAAACAAAACACAAATGTTTGATCAATGGACCGGCCGGCCGAAGACAGTGGCCTGTTGCAGCCTTTGTACGCAGCATCATTACACAAACTGTCCCCTACTCACAGCAGGGTGGGTTCACTTGACTACTAACCTGGCATAGCTGGTGTTGCATCAGTGGACGGAGTTTGCCATCAAATTAATGTAAAATAAGCACATCGGTATACACTGGGGTAGATTAATCAAGTGGACCTAACATGTCCCCTGTCCCTAGTGGATGTTATGCCTATGACACCGAATATACCGACATGGCCAAAATGACGTCGGTTATCGTCGTAAATTTCGGTATAGGTAAATTTTCGGTTTATCGCCCAAGCCTACAAGAACGCACCATTGACAGGCAGACTAAGACAATATTGGTTTATCTTCAGCTAATGCTCATTCAATTCCATCTAGTTCTGATATTTTAGAGTGTTGATATGACCATTATCACTAGACTGAAATGCACCGTTGCCGTCAAGGTGATACTGGTTTAGCTTCGGATATGAAGCATGGGGCTAACTACTGTGAACTGACCAATGAACACAAACTGAGCCCCTTTGTTTTCAGTAACACATGCAATTTACCAAATGATAATTCACAATACTAAGACACTTGGTATATGAAAAACCAAAACTAATCCAAACCATCTGTAAATGTCACATTGGGTGAACTCTTCAAGCAGTGTAAGGCAAGACATTTTTAAACAATGAATTTATTGGCATCAGCTCATTTAGCAGCAATGAGACATCTGGAGCATTGAGACCTGCAAGGTAAAGGCATGAGTAAGTCAACTTAGCGCAGACAGCAAATAGAGAATGGGGTAGATATTGCAAATAAAATTGTGTCTTACCACAGAGATCAAGCTGAAGAACACCATTCCAACCATGAAGCAGGGTGTGGCAGCATTATGTTGTGGGGGTAACTTGCTACAGGAGGACTGGAGCACTTCACAAGATGGGTGGCATCATGAGGAAGGGATAGTATATGGATACATTGAAGAAACATATCTAACCATGTAAGTTGTCACCATGTTTGGCATTTGTTCTTCCTGGATTTTAATATCAGTGGTGTCATTTACATTTGTGTTTGTGTCTGTTTGCGTGCGTTTACGTGTGCGTGTGTGCTGTATAGGATTTGAAGAATGTCAAAGAAAAGAAAACTGGATATAAGAGACTTCTTTAGGAGTCAAAGTGTAAGTTACTTCAAGGGTGTATAGGTAGAGGCTCAACAATACAGATATTGAATAAAAGAGAATATTTAATGCCAAAGAGATTTTTTAAAGTTATTTTTAATTCTTATTTTCATGTATTTGTGTAGAAGTGAGCAACGGTTTGAAAACACAAATGAAGAAACTTTGTGGTGGAAATAAAATAAAACCTCACATTCTAGATGATCATGTGATTTTATAATTATAAGATATAATTAGTTAATATTAAGTTATATTAATATTTAATAAAATCCTTTTTGCTCAGGCAATAACTGTACCATCAAGCTCTATGATCATTGTGTCCCTAATGTATCTGTTCATATGTCATTGTTACAACCAGGTACCCTGACTGCAACACAACAATGACCAAAGTCAACAGGAGAACGTATCTAGGGAATTTATTTACAAAAAGATGATATTAAACAGGGAATTTAAAGGAAATCAAGAATGTGAAAAACATAACAAAAGCAGGAAAATGGCAGGCGCAACAATTGGCATGGAGGCCCCGCTGGAATGAGAGAGCCCGAACACTGCAGGAAGACCTGCTCTTATAGGTAGAGGCTCCACCCCATGATTAGTAGTCACACCTGAAACACATTAGGGAGAGGCAGAGAACTCAAGCAGCCAAAAGAATACAAACAGGGAGAACTACACCACCCAGAGGTGGAAGAGGACGTAACACCTCTACACCAAAATGGTGACTATAGTCTCCATAATTACATACAACAAGACAGTACATTTAGCCCACACATCCATTGCTGGGATGAGCAGAGCACCATTTCACAAAGCAAAATAATACAGCAGTGCTGTAGCAATTTCAACACACACACACACACACCATACACAGACCAAATACATGCATTCATACTCAAAACATAGACATCAAAACTTCCACAGTCAAGCAAACACTCACAAAAAGAACAAATGAAAAACAAAAAAACCCACCACGACATACGTTTAATTCTAACCGTAGAAATGAGAACAGGGACTAAGGTACCCTTGACAGAGCGTCTGCAATGACGTTATCAGTACCGCGCACATGCTTGATCTCGATGTTAAAGGGCTGCAAGATCAAGCTCCACCGCATCAGACGCTGGTTAGCGTTTCTCATGCGGCACAGAAATTTCAGAGGGTCATGATCACTGTACACAACGGTTTTATCTAAAGCCCCCAAATAAACCTCGAAATGTTGGACTGCCAGGACAAGTGCAAGCGTCTCCTTTTCAATGGTGGAATACCGCCGCTGGTGATGGTTAAACTTCTTAGAGAAGTAGCAGACGGGGTGATGGACATTTTCAGCACCATCTTGCATAAGGACGGCGCCTGCACCCTGATCGCTAGCGTCAACCGCCAGGGAGAAAGGTTTTGTGAATTCTGGTGCAGCCAACACAGGGGCAGAAATCAACAGTGTCTTGATGTTTTCAAAAGCCTTTTGGCACTGCTCAGTCCACTGATACATTACTTTTGGGCTTAGCAAGTCTGTCAGTGGTGCCACTACAGAGGAAAAGTTTTCACAAAATCCCCGATAGTAGCCCACCATACCCAAGAATCTCCGGAGCTCTTTGCGATCAGCAGGGGCAGGAAAGTTGCAAATTGCAGACACTTTTGCATCCAGTGGACGCACCTGACCCCCTCCCACGACTCGGCCTAAATATGTTACTGTCGCTTTACCAAATTCGCATTTCGCCAAGTTGATGGTAAGGTTGGCAGAGGCAAAACGTTGAAATAGCTGGCGAATTTGATCAATATGCATTGGCCATGACGCACTCCAAAGAACCACATCATCCAAGTAGGCATCACAACCTGGCATACCTGACAGTACGGTATTTATTAACCGCTGAAATGTCGCAGGAGCATTTCGCATTCCAAAGGCCATGACACGATAGGAAAGAAAGTCATCTGGTGTAACAAATGCAGAGATCTCCTTAGCCCTACTCGTAAGCGGTATTTGCCAGTAACCTTTTAGCAAGTCAAACTTGCTCACATAAACAGCTGATCCCACACGGTCAATGCAATCATCCAGCCTAGGCAATGGATAACAGTCAGGTTTAGTTACTGCATTAACACGCCTGTAATCAGTGCAGAAACGGAAGGTACCATCGGACTTCCCAACAAGGATACATGGTGAACTCCATGCACTCATGCTGGGCTCAGCAATGTTGTTCAATAGCATGTACTCAACTTCTTTCTTTAACACGGCCCGCTTCGCTGGATTAACACGGTATGGGTGTTGTTTAATTGGGACTGAATCACCAACATCAATGTCATGCTCGATAACCTGAGTCTGTCGTGGCACATCACCAAAAAGTTCGGGAAATTGGTTAACCACTTTCAGGACATCAGCCCTCTCAGAGATGGAAAGGTGAGGAAGATGATCTACTAAAACGGAGAGCATCTCCGTGTTGTTAAGACGCCCCTCAATTACAGCGCGAGACGGGCTACTCTCAACCTCATCATTCTCCTCCACTAGAGCGGACAACAGCACCACACCATCGGTGGACAGTGACGGATCCGGCACAGCCAGAGATGCATCTGAACAGTCAGAAGTTGAGCCTCGTTCAAAATACGGCTTAAGCATGTTAACATGACACAGGCGCCTCTGCTGGCGCCGGTCAGGAGTGGCAATCACGTAGTCGCGATCAGAAACCTTGTGCTTTATCTCGTATGGACCACTATATCGAGCTTGCAAAGCAGATCCAAGAATGGGAAGAAGCACAAGAACTCGATCACCCACTTTAAAGTGGCGAACAACAGCTTTACGGTCATACCACGCCTTCATTTTACCTTGGGCTCGCTCAAGATTCTCTCGAGCCAGGTCATGAGCCCGGTGCAGACGAGAGCGGAAATCCGAAACATAACTTAGAATGTCCTTTGCAGGAGAGTCACTTAAAAACTGATCCTTCAAGATGGCCAAAGGACCTCGCAGAGTGTGTGCAAAAACAAGATCAGCGGGACTAAACCCAAGTGACTCCTGTGTCACCTCTCGACAAGCAAACAGTAACCAGGGAACAGCATCTACCCAAGCTTTACCAGACTCCAAGCAATATGCACGCAACATGCTTTTCAGCGTTTGGTGATAACGCTCCAGGGCACCCTGGCTTTCAGGATGATAGGCGCTGGACACGTTGTGCTGTATACGAAGCTCTTTCAGCACGCAGGTGAACACACGAGATAGGAAGTTCGACCCACGGTCAGTCTGGACAATCTTAGGCAGACCAAACAGGGAAAAGAATTTGAGTAGCTCTCTCAGCACCACCCTGGCTGAAATTGTCCTCAGAGGCACAGCCTCTGGGAAACGGGTAGCAGCACACATCATCTTCAGCAGATATTGATAACCCCCCTTTGAGCGCACAAGCGGACCAACAATATCGGCAATGACGTGATCAAAGGGCTGGCCTATGACTGGAATTGGGAATAGGGGAGCAGGAGGAATTGTCTGGTTGGGCTTGCCAGTAAGCTGACAAACATGACATGTCTTACAGAAACGAACCACATCCTGCTTAACGCCTGGCCAGAAAAAATGCTGACTAATGCGATTGAGTGTTTTAGAAATACCCAAGTGACCGGCCAAACCATCATGAGCCACACTCAATATCTCATCTCTATACCCAGATGGCATGACAATCTGCTCTAAAGAGTTACACTGGTCTGGAACATTATAAGGTCTCCACTTCCTCATCAAGATGCCATCTTGGAAAAAGAAGCACTGCGGCTCCTTGTCCAAATCAACGTCTGATGAGGCAAGCTGAAACAATGAAACAAGGGACACATCAACTTTTTGAGCATTAATTAGCTTCTCACGAGACAGGCGCACAGTCTCGCTACTCACTTTACTAGATCTCTCAGATCCAGTACAAGAAGCACTGGTAGAGCACTTGGGTGTCTTCTTAAAATCATCAAGGGCAACAAGAAATGAATCAGACAAATCACAGAAAGAATCAGAAGAATCCAAATCAACAAGAGAAGAGGAGCGCTCTTTCCCCTCAGAGGAGCTGGAACGCGTTGCCATAGCACGCGTAACCGCGCAGGCAGGGAAAACATCAGGGTGTTGCTGTGCGCACTGATGGACTAAAGGCTTGTCTGGAACAGCAACATGAGGCAACACTTCAACATCATTTTTCCACACATTTCCCCCACCAATGTCGTTCCCAAGAATAAAAGTTACATCTGGAATTGGCAAAGATTTGCGAATACCAACAGCAACGCTACCAGTAACCACATTGGACTTCAACTCAATTCGATGGAGAGGAACCACAGTTGAGCCCATCTCAAAGCCACGAACAAGAACACTGGTGCCAGTCTTTGACTCTTCAGACACTGGTAGAACCCCTTCCAACAGCAATGACAACGCAGCACCAGTATCGCGCAAAATGCGCACTGGGACGAGATGTTCACCACCAGGCAAAGCCACGAAACCGTCACTGAGGAAAGGCTCATACCCAGACTTGGAATCATTAGGAAATGCAACAATGGACGATGGCTGTGGAGTCGCTTTAATCAAACCTACGGCCTTAGCAGCCTGTTTCTTCTTCAACACAGGACATTCTGCCACAATGTGCCCGGGCTTTTTACAGTAATAACAGATTGGCTCAGAATTACTGGAAGAATTACTTGACTTCTCGATATAACTAGACTGGTAAGAGTCAGACTTGTGCCTATCTTTAAAAAAAACACGATGGGTCAAGGCAAACTCATCTGCCAAGACTGCAGCTTCATGCAAGGTGTTAACCTGACGTTCATTAAGATAGGTCGACACAGTCATAGGTATACAATTCTTGAACTCTTCTATCAACATTAATTCACGCATCTTCGCCTGACTATTCACCTCCTTCGCAGAGCACCAGCGATCAAAAAGCGCTTCTTTCTCACGTGCAAACTCCATATAGGTTTGACGCTCAGTTTTTCTATAGCGCCTAAAGCGCTGCCGGTACGCCTCTGGAACAAGCTCATAGCAGCGGAGAATAGATGCCTTAACTTTGTTGTAGTCTGCACTTTGTTCTACGGACAGTGCTGCATACACCTCCTGAGCACGGCCAGTTAAAACAGACTGAAGCAACAGCGGCCATACATCTCTAGGCCACTTAAGAGTCAATGCCACCTTCTCAAAGTGCGGAAAATACTTTTCTACATCCTTCTCAACAAATGGTGGTACGAGTCAGATGTTCTTTGTTATATCAAACGATCCAGATTGAGCCAAATCGAGATTATCTTCTCTTGCCTTAATCTCTAGACGTCTCAACTCAAGCTGATTTTCATCACCCTTTAAGCGCAACCTCTCTCTTTCGTTGTCAAGTTCCTTCTCTCGGATAGAAAGCTCTTTCAGCCGGATAGCTTCTTTCATATCTACAGGTGGCAACTTACCCTTTTCAACAAGAAAAGGAAGTATTATTGACTTAACTGTATGTTTCAACCGTTTTTCCGAGCTACTAAGCTCAATGTCAAACGCAGTTGCCACCTCTAACAGCTGATCCTTCGTGAGGCTATGGAATGCCTCCACAGATGGATTTTCAATGAAATCTTCTGCCACCGATGTCATGGTGACAATCAACAAACAAACAAACAAACTAGACTGGCTGCAACCAATACAAAACACTAACGAGTGGCCATTAAATCCCCCAAAATGACCACAGCTCTCTCAAAAAGGCCCTTTAACCACCCCACAACACTTAACAGGAGAATCTACGATTTAGACTAACAAATATGGGTACAACCCACAAAATCACAGCAGCCCAAAGCCTAATCTAATTCAGATCAACCTGTTACAACACTGCACTCGCAGTGCACAAAACTACAACTAAAGCAACATCTAGTGAGCACCGGATGACTGGATGTTTTGCAATTACAACCCAACCCCTACCAAAACAAAAACAAAAAAAAACTCACCCTCTCTCTAGTCTTCGGTGGGTTCCCTACCTGGATTTACCGTTTTAGCTCGCGCAACAATTGGCATGGAGACCCCGCTGGAATGAGAGAGCCCGAACACTGCAGGAAGACCTGCTCTTATAGGTAGAGGCTCCACCCCATGATTAGTAGTCACACCTGAAACACATTAGGGAGAGGCAGAGAACTCAAGCAGCCAAAAGAATACAAACAGGGAGAACTACACCACCCAGAGGTGGAAGAGGACGTAACAGTCATGCATCAACATATTTTTGTAAGGTGACAGACAGCAGAGGAGGAGATGGAGGAGAGGCCAGAGAAGGTAGAGGAAAAGAGGCAGGAGGAGGTAGAGAAGAAGAGGCTGGAGCAGATAAGGAAGAGAGGCTGGAGAAAATTTATGATGGATATATTAGTCATGAGATTCAGCACTGTGACAAATGTTAGTGTGATGATGATCTAAATAGCAATGCTTCACCCATGTGGCTTTAAAACTCTTCGAAGTTGTCTCCTTGTCTTTCATTAGTTGCTTTAACCTATAACATCTGCATGACGTGAAATTACAATTACTTATGTAAAAAAACGTCAACTTTCAGGAGTGCTGCCTTGGAGCACTTTTGTGTCCCCACCAATCTCAAAATCAAACCTACTCCCTTGGTTGGAGATGTTCCGGAAGCTACGGTGGCCCTGACGGACAACAAACTCATTTTTAAAATATGGACTCTTTCCCAACAGCATCGAGTATTTCTACTGATTCAATGAGGTAAAGATGTATTTAGATATTAAGGCTATAAAACTAGAGGTTATAACTAAAAAAAAACCCAAAACAAAACAAAACAAACAAACAAAAACAACATTAGGATCTCACAATGAAATGATGAAATGAAATGATGTGTGAATTAGTAGTGATGCATTCGTTACTCGTTTTTTTTCCATGTCCCTGCATTTTCAGAGAGCATCATCATCATAATCAGTAGATGCAACGGTAGTGACAGGGAGAGGGAGAGGGAGAGGACAGAGAGGCAGTGGATCGGCGAGGACGAGGGAGAGGAGAAGGAGAAGTAGAGGAGTCACAACTGGCACAACCGTGTTCACGACTACAAAGATGGCCAGCAGCTTCAAGAGACGATCTCGCAAGAATTGAAGATTTACGAAGGCAGATAAGTGTGGTCTTCCATTTATAAAACAAAAATCGCAGGCTTTCAAATTTTCTGGGGCAGTGACGAGTGCTTTCGCTGAGCTCCCTCTCAGTTCCGCAGTCAAGCTGGCTCCGAGCGAAAACGTGCTTAGCCTTACTACGTAGTACCACGTAGCGCAATGTGTCCCTCTCAGCAGTCCATAGTTTTTTTTAAACCGGAAAGACATGGCGGCCTCCATAGAACTTGCCCGTGCTATGTATATTCAGATAGGTAATTCTTCGCTCAGGAGGATAAGTCAGATTGTTGGCAGAGGTAATTGTACACCAATGAGGACTTACTTATGAACAAAGGTGTTGATTTGAGTTAATAAATTACTTAAATCGTTACACACTGCCCCTTTTAGAATAATCTGACAGCTGTCTGTGTCAGCTGTTTATCTGCCACAAATCTTAAACTTCTTCCAGATATTGAGTTTATTGTGACTTTGCTGTTGTAAACATGCTCTTCATACTAACAGTCACAGTAGTCATTTCTTGGTTTTGTCTCATTATTAGATGTGTAGCCTGTATTTCTAGTTTGCACTTGGCCTCCAATAAATAGCCTAATAATAAACCAGTGTTTTATTGTTTTTTAAGAATTGCAGCTGAATTGCATGTATTCCAAACCTCAGTATTATGATAATGTGAATAAGCTCATGTTGAAAATAATTTGTTGACACAAGAGAAATGGCAATTGCATATCACTCATGGCTACACAGGATACACAGCTAAGTAGTCAGCTTTCTATAAGTACTTTGTTTATTTAACATTAATTAATCTACATCAGGGGTACTCAAATACAAATCTTAAAGGGCCACAAAGATTTTTTTCAATGACTCAAAGGTCCATGTATTGAGATCGGTCAGGCCACCCGCAATAATACTGTAATATTCAAAACAAAATGTCCTTTTCATTCTAAACAACAAAATACAAACTAAAATAAAATGTAATTTCCATTTTAACATAAATTAAAATACATAGTTGAATATTTCCTCTTTTTGTTTGCCTTCAAACATTGTGTCCATCACTTCAGTCATACATTATTTTATTTCATTGTGACATAGATGTGACAAGCATCCTGCCTGCAGCTTGATATGACGATTTCAGTGCATTTATTTGTGTTGTGCTTATCGCTGAATTTTGAGGAAATGTCTCTTCAAAATTCCTATGCTTCATCTCATAATTGTGATGGTCTAGGTTTGTGTTGCTCCTCTGCTTTCCCCCTCCCCTTTGTTTTCTGTTTCAGGCTGTGACAGGAGGCGTGGCTGGTCTCCCAGACCCAGATGAGACACACCTGTCTTGCATCACAGCAATCACCCTACCTCCACTTAAACCAGGTCATGACTGCACCAGCTTGCCAGATGATTCCATTCCCATCCTGTGTGTGCCTCGCCTGTTTTTTCACCTGCTCCCTCGACGCCGTGGCCAGCCTTCCTCCTGCCTCGGTCCCTTAGTTTTTTGAGTAGGATTTTGTGTTTTTGCCTAAAGAATTAAAAACTTTGAACTCGGTCTCGCCTTCAGTCTCCTGCATTTTTAGTCCAAACCTCAGCCCTAACAATAATGCCGTTTCAAATTGGAAATCTTCATCACGCTTCTCCTGGCATATTGTAACGCCCCTTGTTGACTGTGGCGCAATGACTCTTGGGTATTCTGTTGGTGTTGGTGTAATTATGGTTCGTGAATGTGTGTATTCTGTGTGAATAAGATGATATGTAAGATGGTTGTAGGTTAATTCACGTCATTTGTTCTTTGATTAAATGGTGTTGAGTTTTAACAAGGATGATAAACATTTTGGCACTGTGAGTGAAAGGGTGTTTGCCGGGAGAAACTCCCCGTCCGTTACAATGTTTGAGTGTTTGAAAATACATGATGAGACAGAGTAGAACTAGTTAAACTACGTCTGGCCTTTGTTACCGCTGCACTGTCAGATACGTAGGGCTTGTCCTGGTCAGAGGGAAAATGAATGCAAATTTTAAATCCCTGTTTCTCTGAGTCGCAGATTTTCACTGTCCACTAGAGATGGGATTTATGGCTCTTTGAGGGGAGCCGGATCTTGTTGAACCGTTCCTTTCAAAGAGCCGTTCAAAAAACTGGCTCATTTGACTGAGTTTTAAGAAGCCAGCCTAGTGGTAACTCATTTTATCTTGGAAATAATCACTGGGAGGTATGATGGGGTGAGATTTGTAACAAAATAATACAAAATAAGATATCCCACCAATATCTGAGTTTGAATTATTCTGAAATATTGATTATAACCTCATTTGCCATGCGTGGACCAAATTTTAAGTCTGATCTGGATTCACTGTAAATATTCCACAAGGTTGCGCCATATCACTCTGCTTTGACAGTGACATCACTATTTTGGATTTACCCTTTGTACAAAGTGTTTGTATGTGTGTAAAGCTACCATGACTTGTTATTCATGCAACACTGTGACCTTAACACTTACAAATAAACATTAAAAAACAAAGCACTACCTGATGTGGAAGCACTCGCATTTTCAGTGTCACTGGAGACTTCATTGTCACTGTTGCCTGAGTCAGTTGGCTCTCTTCTCACCTCTGCCACTTTTACTGTTGGGTGTTGTGTTTTGAAGTGTCTATGCAAATTATTTGTTGAACCGGAATTAAAAGAAATATTTTTATGACAAATATTGCATTTTGCATTACTGTCTTCCACAAGAGAAAAGTGCATCAAAATGCTGCTCCGTTTCCTTTGGCTCATTTTGTCCAAACGACGACGTCACGACACACGACAGTGACTGTCCTCCTCCTAATTAAGACCGCTGCAGCTGCTCTGCTCTCCGAGGCAGGGGCAGTCACGTATTTCTGTTTTTTTTTTGTTTTGTTTTTTACGCAAAGGCAGCGTGCACAACTCAGGCGGCATCATGCTACATTTGCATATTTAATTAGCACCGTGCAGCTGGGCTGCGCTCCTCCCCATGTAACTTCTCTGTCCCACTCAGGGGAGGAGCACAGGAGGAGCACACAGTGATATAAAAAAATAGATAAATAAAAAAAAGAAAAAAAAAAGAACGGTTCCCAGCTGCGACACCGTTCCCATCGTTCATGTTAACGAGCCGTTCAATAGAATCGGTTTGTTCGTGAACGTCACAACACTATTGTCCACTTTGTAATGGCAGTTTACTTGGAAACACGCCATTTACAATCTTTTACCACCGGCAAAATGTGAACACGAGAACTGCTCCGAAAGGTAAAGTGAAAGTTAAAAGTTGCGCTTGCAGCGGTGAGTGACCCAGCTGTCTCTGTATCGTTGGTATGGAGACAAGTCCCGGTGCACACGTGCTGACCCAACCAAAACACATGGTGAAGGAATAAAAGTTCGGGGGTCACAAACAGGAGGCCCATTGAGGATCGCTGATCTACATATTGTGTTATTAAGGCCAGAAAAAAACACGTACTGCCCCTTTCTGACTTTGAGCCCCTGCCCCTCTATAATCATGTGCACGTCCCTGCTGCTATCTATGAGAGGCTTGACCAGGCTGACTCGCAAATCATGGACTTGGAGACCGAGAACGCGCAGCTGTCTAAAGAAATCAAAGAGCGAGCCAAACAACATGAAGACCTGCAGAGAGCTGTGCAAGATGCGGCTCATAGAGACAGGCGTCTCAACCTGCGCCTGGTCGGGCTCAAGGAGAAACTGGAGAGTGGGGCACTGTGGGAATATTTGAGACGAATCATCTCCGAGGTACTGGGGATACACCTGGCTGAAAACGAGCTCCAGCGAGTGCACCGCTCCCCAGCACTGATACCCAATGAGGGCCAACCACCAAGACCCATCATTATGCACTTCCACAGTTATCTAGAGCGGGACTGAGTGCTGAACGCGGCGAGGGAGAGACACCGGGAGAAGAGAGAGATGAAGTGGCAAGGCGACAACATTTCATTCTTCCCTGACATGACCAAAGAGGTAATGGAAAAGAGACGAAAGTTATCCAACGTCAGGAAGAAGCTTCATGAGCAGGATGTGCGCTTCACACTGGCCTACCCAGCAGTAGCCGTTTTTAGACAGAGCACCAAGCCGCCACTTTGCCCGTCCTTTTGATGGCTCGGTCCATGGTTTTAGACAGAGGGCGGCAAATTGGGGGTCTGTTGTGGTCCACAAATTTTCCGCTTTGGAGGGTACACTTATTTCCGCCTCGCCTGCTATCTAAAAATGAGGAGGAAATGTGCTGGCCTCTGTGTGAGGTGGGCGAAGGTGTCAATGACCTGCACTGTTGTGCGACCCACAGCCAGGGAGTTTTGAAACGAAGAAACAGCTGATCACAGCAGTCAGTCCATCACTTCATCCGTGGACATTAAGATGAGCAACTGTTTTGAGTAGCTGTTTTGTTGTGTTAGCTTGATGTTGTGTCGGAAAGCTAAGGACGGTCGCTACTTTCAAATTAAAAGCCCCCCGCTAAGAACCCAGTTCTAAACTCCAATGGGGTGCAATGTAAAGCTCTTATTTTGAAGACAAATTCTATGTCACTGTTCACAGCCCAACTTCGAGCTTCACGTCACATCACATGTTTACGCCTACCTCAGAGACGACTTCAGTAAAAGGAGGAATATTACGCTTCAGTTTTAGAAAGACAGGCCAGCACATTGCCGTCCTTACCTTGGAGCAAATGAGCCGCCTTTTCTATCTAAAAAGGGCTAGTGATACACTTTTCATGGAAAGGTCGCAAGGTGAGCTTCGAGGACCACCATAAAGCCATGGAGCTTATCACGAGAGAAGCGGAGCCAGAGTGATCTAGCAGCGGCAATGTAAAAAGGTGGGCAAAATATGCAATCCCAAATACAACCCAGTGATTTAGGTGGTTGACTTTTGTTTGAACTATATATGGACACAATTACTTGAGGGCTAATGATTATAGACTGATAGCTCTGACTTGGAGGCTTACCACAGGTTTATTTATTTATTTTTATTATTTATTATTCATCCATTTTGTTGTGATACTCAGTTAAGAATGTGTTCAAGCGACCGGACAGGAAGGGTAATTATTATGGGTTTGAGTCTGACAGCACAAAAACACTCTTATGATTTTGGTAGTCTCACCTGTCTCCCACCAGCTAGGGCACCTATAGGTAAAACACAAAATAAGGTAAATGGCTAAGTATGTTAGAATACTTTCTTGGAATATCAACGGAATAAAAGACCCGGTAAAAAGGAGGAAATGTTTAAGCTATCTAAGATCTCAACAGACTGATGTGGCATATATCCAGGAGACCCAACTGGTTGACTCAGAGGTTAAACTTCAAAGAGGTTGGGTTGGGCAGATATTCCATAGCTTATTCAATAGTAAGAAGCGTGGGGTAGCAATTTTGGTGCATAAGAAACGGAATTTTGTATTATTAAAACAACATAAAGATGAGGATGGTAGACTCATATGGGTGGAGGCCATAGTTAATGGGATGAAGTTAAATCTATGCAATATATATGCCCCCAATGTGGAGGATGCAATTTTTTTCCACAAAGTGAATAAATTGTTAGGGGGCATTGTTGATGGGCATACAGTGATGGGAGGAGACTTCAATCAAATCTAGGACAATGTAACAATCTATAGTAAGACTATGCCGAAGAACAGACAGGCACTACATTTACTTATGAAAGAACAAGGGTTAGTGGACATATGGAGATTAACTAATCCGAGAGAAAAGGAGTACACTTTTTACTCTCATAAACATAAATCCCACTCAAAATGGGATTATTTTCTAATTCCTAAAAGTATGGTTGAATCTATTATGGGATGCAGGATTGGCGTTACTGCTTTCACAGACCATGCGACAGTGGAACTCTGTTTAGCAGCAGAAATGGATTCTCTTAAAAGAAATAGGTGGAGACTCAATACATCTCTATATCAAGATCCAGCATTTGATGGGGTACTGTCTCATGACCTCAAAAGCTTCTTCGAAATTAATGTTGGATCCATAGAGGTTGCTATGGCGCCGTACTAGGTGGCAGTCTGTAACAGCAGCTCCCGTGGGTTTTTACGTTTTTTTCGTAGTTTTTGTTGTATTTGTGTTGTGTTTGTGTTCTGGTTTTCGCTGAACTTTTGGCGGCTCTTCTCCGGAGACTGGGAGAGGACGAACACCTTTCTTTTTTTTTCTTTTTGAACTTTTACGGCACTTTTTGTTATGTTTTTGAGATGTTTTTGCTAGCCCTAGCAACGGAGGGTCAGGAGCGCATCACTGAGCGCATTGTTTACACATGCGACCAGCTGATTGCGCTGTGTGAACCTGCACTGCTGCCCGGAGCCAGGCCTGAGGTCCTGAAGGAACTGCGGAGGAGACGCCGTGGCTGCAGAGCCGGAGTGAAACGGAGGGTGAAGAGGAGGAGACACAGACCGGCTGTACCGGCGATCGTCATGGGAAACGTGAGGTCTCTGGGGAACAAGACGGACGAGCTCGCCGCGCTGATAAAGGCTCAGAGGGTATATCGTGAATGCAGTGTGTTGTGTTTCATGGAGACATGGCTTCACTCAAACATCCCGGACCACAGCGTGGCGATTCCCGGCTTCAGCACTGTTCGGGCAGACAGGGACGTAGCAAGCAGCGGAAAGAAAAAAGGAGGAGGGATTGCACTGTACGTGAGTGAGAGGTGGTGTAATCCCGGACATGTTCACGTGAAGAAACGTCTCTGTACCCCGGACATTGAACTGTTGACTGTGGGGATGAGGCCTTATTATTTGCCCCGGGAGCTCACATCCGCCATCATTATCGGTGTGTACGTTCCTCCTTCAGCTGATGCAGCGCTGGCCTGTGACGTCATCCACTCCGCTGTTGCCCAGATACAGACGCAGCATCCTAACGCATTTATTGTCATCACTGGGGATTTTAATCATGTCTCACTGGATAAAACCCTTCCAACATTTCACCAGTATGTTGACTGCCCCACCAGAGACTGTAACACACTGGATCTGTTGTATGCAAATGCTAAGGATGCATACAGTCCCACAGCCCTCCCCCCTCTTGGAAGATCTGACCACAACCTGGTTCTGCTGACCCCTAAGTATATTCCCCTTGTTCAGCGGCAGCCTGTCCACACTAGGAGCGTGAGGAGGTGGACTCAGGAGGCTGCTGACGCACTACAGGACTGCTTTGAGTCGACAGACTGGGATGCACTTGTTGAGCAACATGGAGAGGATCTGGACAGCATGATCGACTGCATCACAGAATACATCAGGTTCTGTGAACACACCACCATGCCAACCCGGACTGTACGCTGCTTCCCTAATAATAAGCCGTGGATCACCAATGACCTGAAAGCCCTTCTTAACAAGAAGAAGAGGGCGTTCAGGTCTGGAGACAGGGAAGAACTGAGGAGAGTGCAGCATGAACTCAGGGATATGCTGAGGACCTGTAAAGACGCCTACAGGAGGAAGCTGTAGGCCAAACTCCAGCAGAACAATGTGAGGGATGTGTGGACTGGTATGAAGCAGATCACTGGGTGTAAGGTGATCGGCAGACAGTCATCGGGCAGCCTGGAGAGGGCAAACGAGCTGAACAGATTCTTCAATAGGTTCAGCTCACAGCCTTCTGTCGTCTCCATGACACCTCCAGATCCCCACACACCCTCACTGCCCCAAATGCTTCCTCCCCTCCCCCCTCACTCCCCTGCTGTGAGCTCTCCTGTGCAGCACCTCTCCTCCTCCTCCACCTCTTCCTCCTCCACCTCCTCCTCCTCTACCTCCTTCTCCTCCACCTTCACCTCCTCCTCCACCTCCTTGTCCTCCACTGAAGACACCAGCAGCCTCCCCCGCATGACTGTGACTGCAGGCCAGGTTAGGAGACAGCTGGAGAGACTCCCCCAGCAGAAGGCTGCAGGCCCTGACGGTATCAGCCCCAGGATCCTGAAGACATGTGCCAGCCAGCTGTCTCCTGTCCTACAACACCTCTACAACCTGAGCCTGGGTCAGGAGAGAATACCGGTGCTTTGGAAGACTTCCTGCCTGGTTCCTGTTCCAAAGAAGTCGACACCATCAGACCTCAATGACTATCGACCAGTGGCCCTCACATCTTATGTCATGAAGGTGCTGGAGAGACTGGTTTTGGCCAACCTGAGGCCGCAGGTGAGAGCCCTGCTAGACCCTCTGCAATTTGCTTACCAGCCCCACTTGGGAGTTGATGACGCTGTCATCTACCTGCTGCAACGAGCCCATTCGCACCTGGATGGTGGAGGAGGTACTGTGAGAATCACATTCTTGATTTCTCTAGTGCTTTTAACACCATTCAGCCACTGCTACTGGGGGAGAAGCTGCGGGTGATGGGTGTAGATGACACAATGATCTCCTGGATTACTGACTACCTGACAGGCAGGCCACAGTTTGTCCGTATGGGCAGTGTTCTGTCTGATGCGGTGGTTAGTGATACAGGAGCTCCACAGGGGACTGTACTGTCTCCTTTCCTGTTCACCTTATACACCACTGACTTTCAGTACAACACCGGGTCGTGTCACCTGCAAGCGTATTCTGACGACTCGGCTGTTGTTGGGTGTATAAGTGAGGGACAGGAGGAGGAGTACAGGGCACTGGTAGACAACTTTGTGGAGTGGACTGGACAGAATCACCTGCGGCTGAACATCAGCAAGACCAGAGAGATGGTGATAGATTTCAGGAAGAAGAGGAAGACGGCTTTCCAACCTCTGTGCATTCTGGGAAAGGATGTGGAGGCGGTGGAGGATTACAAGTACCTGGGTGTTACCATCAACCACAGACTGGACTGGAGATCTAACACTGAAGCTGTTTACAAGAATGGGATGAGCAGACTTTACTTCCTGAGGAAGCTGAGATCCTTCAACGTGTGCAGCAAGATGTTGGAGATCTTTTATCAGTCTGTGGTGGCCAGCGTACTTTTCTTTGCTGTGGTTTGTTGGGGGAGCAGCATCGGAGCCAGCGACACCAACAGACTCAACAAACTGATCAGGAAGGCTGGCTCTGTGATTGGCTGCAAACAGGACACTCTGGAGGCTGTGGTGGAGAGGAGGACTCTGAAAAAACTGTTATCCATCATGGATAATCCTCTCCACCCTCTCCAACTCACACTGGTCAGACAGCGGAGCACCTTCTCCGGAAGGCTGCTTCAGCTTCGCTGTCGAAGCAACAGATACAGGAAATCTTTCCTGTCACAATCCATCACTTTATATAATAACTCTCTAACCTCTGCCTGACTGAGAACTCTGGTCTCTCTACTGTTTTGTTGTATATATTATTATTGTTATAGTATATTTTGCATATTTTGTTTTGTTGTATATATTATTATTGTTTATTGTTTATAGCACACTGTGCACTGTATATATAGACTATGTATATATTGGATTCTATTTATGTGTTTTAAGTGTTTTATTTGCTGACCCACTACTGCTGTAACAAAATAATTTCCCAGTCTGGGATCATTAAAGTAATTCTATTCTATTCTATTCTATACAGAAATTGGGCAGAGTCTGGGAGGCATCAAAAGCTTTTAAGGGGTAAGATAATAGCATACTCTTGTAAAAAGAAAAGGGAAAGCATTGAAAAATTGAAGAAAGCGGAATCCCAACTAAAAGAGAAAGAAAAGCAGTCCGCAAATAGTTACAGTTATTCATTACTTAAACAAGTGTGCAGTCTGAAATTTGATTTAAATGAGATTTATAATAAAAGGGCTGAATACGCTCTGTTCAGATTGAAGACACATTTTTATGAAAATGGTTAAAAATCAGGCAAGCTATTGGCCAGACAATTAATCAAAGAGAGACCAGCTATGTGATCCCTGGTATTAAAAATGTTTAGGAAGAAGTGGTCACTAGTATAAAGGAAATTAATCTAGTGTTTCAAAACTTTTATTCAAAACTCTATACTTAAGAGATAGATTTGATAAAGACAAACTGAATACATTTTTTTCTAAAATCAAACTTAACAAGATAACCTCATATCAAGTGGGAGAGCTGGACACCCCTATTTCAGAATCAGAGGTTAAAGCAGCCATCAGATGCATGAAACCTGGAAAGTCAACAGGACTGGACGGCTTGCCGGTGGAGTATTACAAAAAAAACATATAGACATGCTGGCACCTGTTTTGACTGCAGTTTACTCAGAGTCGTTGTCACAGGGGCAGCTCCCAAATACATTTAATGAGGCTTTGATGTCACTGATCCTCAAAAAAGACAAGGATCCATTGGATCCAGGTAGCTTTCGACCAGTTAGTTTAATCAATATGGATTGTAAAGTGTTCACTAAAGTCCTGGCAATGAGACTGGTGAATATTTTACCAGACATTATTCAAGAAGACCAGGTAGGATTTGTGAAGGGAAGGTCATCCTCAGACAATCACAGACGGCTGCTCCATCTTATGTGGAAGAGCCGTCAAGAAAACACCCCAGTAGCAGCCTTCTCCCTTGATGTGGAGAAGGCATTTGATAGCCTTGAGTGGGTTTTTTTGAATACATGTCTTTGAAGCTTTTGGTTTTGGGTCGGGATTTGTCAACTGGGTTAAACTGAGCTTTACAACACCGAGAGCATCAGTCCTTACCAATGGACAAATGTCCCCCTTTTTTCAACTCTCACGGGGAAAGAAGCAAGGAGATCTGTTATCACCTTTATTGTTTATTTTATTCCTCGAACATCTGGCAAATGCAATGAGGGCAAAGGCAGGAATTACAGGACTGAAGGAAGGAGGAAAAGAACATAAATTGTTTCTGTACACGGATGAGATCCTTTGGCTTTCTGTGGACCCGAACTCATCAGCCCCTATTCTTTTAGACACAATTGAAAAGTTTTCACAAATATCTGGCTATAAAATCAATTGGCACAAGTCAGAGGTTATGCCGGTGTCCAGGGGATGTCACCCAGCAGCGGTTAGCGCACTCCGATTTAAATGGATATCATCAGGGATGAAGTATCTCGTTATTAGACTGACAGCTGACATGAGTAATATTGTGCATCTAAATATGACTCCGCTACTTCAGAAAATAAGGAATGACCTAGACAGATGGAAATCAATAAATCTTACACTTATGGGAAAAATCAATACAATTAAAATGGTAGTTGCCCCTAAGTTTAATTACATATCAATGTGGGTACCTGTGACAATTACTGCTGGGATCTTTAAGCAGTATAATCAGATAATTAAGGCTATCTATGGAATGGAAAGAAACCTAGAATTGCCATGCAAAAACTTTATGGATTGAGAAGAAAAGGAGGCCTAGCCTTACCCAATGTGAAACTTTATAATATAGCATTTGAAATGGTGAAGTTAGCCAAACATTGGGGCAGCTATGGCTCACACCTGGAATGGAAACAAATGGAAAAGGAAATCACAGCCCCAATCAAACCAATTGAAACCCTGTCACAAAATGCTGCAGTGAGAGTAATCCAATCCTGTACCATTCCAGAGTAGTATGGGTAAAGTTACGTAAGATGCTCAGGATATCCCAATACAGACAAGAATATGCCTCTATCTGGAATAATCCATCTATAAGAATAGACAGGAAACCTTTCCTTTGGAAGTCCTGGCTTGAGGGGAACCTGAACAAAATTGGAGACCTGGAGACGTCCGAGGCAATTTCACACTATATAATTATTCACATGTATTATTATACGCCAGTAAGGCTCCACAAAATGGGCTTGATACAGAACAACCTGTGTTGGAAGTGTAATGCACAGGCAGATACCCTCTTACACTCACTGTGGGAGTGCTCTTTGGTTTTTCCTTTCTGGAAGGAGGTTATTGGAAAACTGGGTGAATGGCTTGGGAAAGCTCTACCAGAATCCCCCCAACTCTGTCTACTGGGAGACAGGTCAAGGTCACCACCGGGAATATCAAAAGCAGAATTCGGTTTGGCATTGACAGGCTTCATCACTGCAGCTAGAATCATTCTTCGCCAATGGAAGAGTCAAACCCGACCAGAATATACCGACTGGGTCAAGTTGATGACGGATAATGCTGCCTATGAATTGATGATAGCAAGGTTGAATGAGAACAAAGGTAAATTTTACCAGGTCTGAGGTCATTTTCTGAATCATATAAGAGGGGAATAGGTGCCTACAACATCTGAGGGGAGGACGATTCATATATGTATATTATTATACTCTTTTTGTGGACACAGTGTTTAGTGCTGGGTTATGTGCTGTGTTGATTGTGGGCTGGAATTATGTCTATATGTACATTTAAATGTATATGCATTTTTTGTTTTTATTCTGTGTATTTTTGTTTAATATGGTTGATCTGTTTGTGCTGAAGTCTTTGATATGACGTTTTGACATATAAGAAATTTAATAAAAAGTTAATGACAAAAAAAGTTCACACACTTTGAATACAATTTCACTTGAGAAAACATTTCTGACTGAAATACAGCTTAGTCTATTATGAGGGCAAAAGAAGCTTCTTGCGCGTTGAAAAGCTCAATATGGCCAGAAAATTCTCCTGACTAAAACGAATGATAAAACAGCTGAAACCATGTTTCAATACTATAATTAGGTAAAGTTCACACACTTTGAGTACAATTTCACTTGAGAAAGCATTTCTGACTGAAATACAGCTTAGTCCATCATGAGGGCAAAAGAAGCTTCTTGCGCGTTGAAAAGCTCAATATGGCCAGAAAATTCTCCTGACTAAAACGAATGATAAAACAGCTGAAACCATGTTTCAATACTATAATTAGGTAAAGTTCACACACTTTGAGTACAATTTCACTTGAGAAAGCATTTCTGACTGAAATACAGCTTAGTCCATCATGAGGGCAAAAGAAGCTTCTTGCGCTTTGAAAAGCTCAATATGTCTTGAGAAGGCATTTCTGACTGAAATAAAGCTTAGTCAACTATAACGGGCAAAAACAAGCTTCTAGTGCTCTGAAAAGCTCAATATGGCTAGAAAATACTTCAGACTAAAACTAATGATAAAACAGCCGAAACCATGTTTCAATACTATAATTAGGTAAAGTTCACACACTTTGAGCACAATTCCACTTCAGAAAGCATTTCTGACTAAAATAAAGCTTAGTCTATTATGAGGGCAAAAACAAGCTTCTTACGCTCTGAAAAGCTCAATATGGCTAGAAAATACTTCAGACTAAAACGAATGATAGAACAGCTGAAACCATGTTTCAATACTATAATTGAAAGCATTTTTCAGTGAAATATTACTTAATTCGTCTTAAACGGCGAGACCAGGCTCTTGTCACCCTGAAAGCCTGGAAATTGAGAGGAAAGGCTTCTGAGTGAAACGAATAGCAGAAAAAATGGGAACACGTTTGCAACACTATAGAGACTCAAAATGTTTACGCCCTGCATGGAAATTCCTTTGAAAAATCACTTTTGAGTGAAGTACCGCTTAGTTTGTTGTCAAGGGCCGAAAAACGCTCCTGTCACTATGAAAGCCTCAACAATGAGGGGAAAGACTGGTAACTCAAACAAACATCAGAACAGCTGAAAACGTGCTTGCAATATCATGATTAGGTAAAGTTGGTGCTTTTTGGACAGAATCTCACTTGAGAAAGCATTTTTCAGTGAAGCGTTGCTTAAATAAAGGGCGAAAACAGGCTCACGTTACCCTGAAAGCCTGGAAATCAAGAGGAAAGGCTTCTGAATGAAATGAATGGTGGAACAACTGGGAACACGTTTGCAACACTATAGTGACTCAACGTGTTCACACCCTGCATGGAAATTCCTTTGAAAAATCACTTTTAAGTGAAATGCAGCTTAGCGTGTTGTCAGGGGCAAGAAGATGCTCCTGTCACTCTGAAATCCTCAAAAATGAGAGGCCAAAGTATGGTGGTGTGACGTGACATTACAGAGTTTGGTGGTGTGACGTGACATGCCAGAGTGGGGTGGTGTGACGTGACATGACAGAGTGTGGTGGTGTGATGTAACATGACAGAAAGTGGTGGTGTGAAGTGACATGGCAGAGTGTGGTGCTGTGACGTGACATGCCAGAGTGTGGTGGTGTGACGTGACATGCCAGAGTGTGGTGGTGTGATTTGACATTGCCGAGTGTGGTGGTGTGATATGACATGGCAGAGTGTGGCCGTGTGACGTGACATTATAGAGTTTGGTGGTGTGATGTGACATGCCAGAGTATGCTGGTGTGATTTGACATTGCAGAGTGTGGTTGTGTGACCTGACATGCCAGAGGGTGGCATGTCACATCACAATGTGACAAGCCTGAGTGTGGTTGTGTGAGGTGACATGTCAGATTGTGGTGGTGTGACGTGACATGCCAGAGTGTGCTGCTGTTACGTGATATGGCAGAGTGTGGTGGTGTGGCGTGACATGACAGAGTGGGGTGGTGTTACCCAGAGTGTGGTGGTGTGACGTGACATGCCAGGGTGTGATTGTGTGACGTGACATGCCAGGGTGTGGAGTTGTGACGTGACATTGCAGAGTTTGGTGGTGTGACCCAGAGTGTGGTGACGTGAAACGCCAGATTGTGCTGGTATAACGTGACATGCCTGAGTGTGGTGGTGTGACGTGACATGCCAGGATGTGGTTGTGTGACGTAGCATGGCAGAGTGTGGTGGTGTGACGTGACATTGCAGAGTGTGGTGGTGTGACGTGACATGGCAGAGTGTGGTGGTGTGACGTGACATGCCAGATTGTGGTGGTGTAACGTGACATGCCAGAGTGTGCTAGTGTGATGTGACATGGCAGAGTGTGGTGGTGTGGCGTGACCTGGCAGAACGTGGTGGTGTGGTGTGACATGGCAGAGCGTGGTGGTGTGACGTTAAATGCCAGAGTGTACTGGTGTGACGTGACATCGCAGAGTGTGGTGGTGTGGTGTGACATGCCAGAGTTTGCTGTTGTAACATGACATGGCAAAGTGGGGTGGTGTAACGTGACATGGCAAAGAGTGGTGGTGTTACGTGACATGGCAGAGTGTAGTGGTGTGGCGTGACATGCCAGGGTGTGGAGTTGTGACGTGACATTGCAGAGTTTGGTGGTGTGACCCAGAGTGTGGTGACGTGAAACGCCAGATTGTGCTGGTATAACGTGACATGCCTGAGTGTGGTGGTGTGACGTGACATGGCAGAGTGTGGTGCTGTGGTGTGACATGCCAGAGTGTGGTGGGGTAACGTGACATGGCAGAGTGTGGTGGTGTGACGTGACATGCCAGCGTGTGGTGGTGTGGTGTGACATGCCAGAGTGTGGTAGGGTAACGTGACATGGCAGAGTGTGGTGGTGTGACGTGACATGCCAGCGTGTGGTGGTGTAACGTGACATGCCAGAGTGTGCTAGTGTGATGTGACATGGCAAAGTGTGGTGGTGTGGCGTGACCTGGCAGAACGTGGTGGTGTGGTGTGACATGGCAGAGCGTGGTGGTGTGACGTTAAATGCCAGAGTGTACTGGTGTGACGTGACATCGCAGAGTGTGGTGGTGTGGTGTGACATGCCAGAGTTTGCTGTTGTAACATGACATGGCAAAGTGGGGTGGTGTAACATGACATGGCAGAGAGTGGTGGTGTTACGTGACATGGCAGAGTGTAGTGGTGTGGCGTGACATGCCAGAGTGTGGTGGTGTGATGTGACATGGCAGAGTGTGGTGGTGTGGCGTGACACAACAGAGTGGGGGTGGTGTGACGTGACATGGCAAAGTGGGGTGGTGTGACGTGACATGGCAGATTGTGGTGTGGTTCCGTGACATGGCAGAGTGTGGTGGTGTGATGTGACATGCCAGAGTGTGCTGGTGTTACGTGACATGACAGATTGTGGTGGTGTTCCGTGACATGGCAGAGTGTGGTGGTGTGGCATGACATGCCAGAGTGTGCTGGTGTGAAAAGACATGCCAGAGTGTGGTGGTGTGAAGTGACATGGCATAGCGTATTGGTGTGGCGTGACATGCCAGAGTGTGGTGGTCTGACCCAGAGTGTGGTGGTGTGACGTGACATGCCAGGGTGTGGTTGTGTGACGTGACATGCCAGGGTGTGGAGTTGTGACGTGACATTGCAGAGTTTGGTGGTGTGACCCAGAGTGTGGTGACGTGAAACGCCAGATTGTGCTGGTGTAACGTGACATGCCTGAGTGTGGTGGTGTGACGTGACATGCCAGGACGTGGTTATGTGACGTAACATGGCAGGGTGGTGGTGTGACGTGACATGCCAGAGTGTGCTGGTGTAAAGTGACATGGCAGAGCGTGGAAATGTGGTGTGACATGCCAGGGTGTGCTGGTGTAACGTGGAATGCCAGAGTGCCGTAACATGGCAGAGTGTGGTGGTGTGACGTGACATGCCAGGGTGTGGTTGTGTGACGTGATATGCCAGGATGTGGTTGTGTGACATGACATGCCAGAGTGTGGTGGTGTGATGTGACATGCCAGAGTGTGGTGGTGTGACGTGACATGCTAGAGTGTGCTGGTGTTACGTGACATGACAGATTGTGGTGGTGTTCCGTGACATGGCAGAGTGTGGTGGTGTGGCATGACATGCCAGAGTGTGCTGGTGTGAAAAGACATGCCAGAGTGTGGTGGTGTGAAGTGACATGGCATAGCGTATTGGTGTGGCGTGACATGCCAGAGTGTGGTGGTCTGACCCAGAGTGTGGTGGTGTGACGTGACATGCCAGGGTGTGGTTGTGTGACGTGACATGCCAGGGTGTGGAGTTGTGACGTGACATTGCAGAGTTTGGTGGTGTGACCCAGAGTGTGGTGACGTGAAACGCCAGATTGTGCTGGTGTAACGTGACATGCCTGAGTGTGGTGGTGTGACGTGACATGCCAGGACGTGGTTGTGTGACGTAACATGGCAGGGTGGTGGTGTGACGTGACATGCCAGAGTGTGCTGGTGTAAAGTGACATGGCAGAGCGTGGAAATGTGGTGTGACATGCCAGGGTGTGCTGGTGTAACGTGGAATGCCAGAGTGCCGTAACATGGCAGAGTGTGGTGGTGTGACGTGACATGCCAAGGTGTGGTTGTGTGACGTGATATGCCAGGATGTGGTTGTGTGACATGACATGCCAGAGTGTGGTGGTGTGATGTGACATGCCAGAGTGTGGTGGTGTGACGTGACATGCAAGAGTGTGGTTGTGTGACATGACATGCCAGAGTGTGGTGGTGTAACGTGACATGACAGACTGTGGTGGTGTGACCCACAGTGTGGTGGTGTTCCGTGACATGGCAGAGTGTGGTGGTGTGGCGTGACATGCCAGAGTGTGGTGGTGTGATCCAGAGTGTGGTGGTGTGACGTGACATCCCAGGGTGTGGTTGTGTGATGTGACATACCAGGGTGTGGTTGTGTGACGTGACATGCCAGGGTGTGGCTGTGTGACGTGACATGCCAGGGTGTGGTTGTGTGACATGACATGCCAGTGTGTGGTGTTGTGACATGACATCCCAGGGTGTGGTTGTGTGACGTGACATGCCAGGGTGTGGTGTTGTGACGTCACATGCCAGAGTGTGCTGGTGTCACGTGACATGCCAGGGTGTGGTTGTGTCACGTGACATCCCAGGGTGTGGTAGTGTGAGGTGACATGTCAGAATGTGGTGGTATGACGTGACATGCCAGAGTGTGGTGGTGTGACGTCACATGCCAGAGTGTGCTGGTGTCACATGACATGCCAGGGTGTGGTTGTGTCACGTGACATCCCAGGGTGTGGTTGTGTGAGGTGACATGTCAGAATGTGGTGGTGTGACGTCACATGCCAGAGTGTGCTGGTGTTACGTGACATGGCAGAGTGTGGTGGTGTGACCCAGAGTGTGGTGGTGTGACGTGACATCCCAGGGTGTGGTTGTGTGACGTGACATGCCAGGGTGTGGTTGTGTGACATGACGTGCCAGGGTGTGGTTGTGTCACGTGACATCCCAGGGTGTGGTTTTGTCAAGTGACATGCCAGGATGTGGTTGTGTGACGTGACATGCCAGCGTGTGGTTGTGTGACGTGACGTGCCAGGGTGTGGTTGTGTCACGTGACATCCCAGGGTGTGGTTGTGTGAGGTGACATGTCAGAATGTGGTGGTGTGACGTCTCATGCCAGAGTGTGATGGTGTTACGTGACATGGCAGAGTGTAGTGGTGTGACATGACATGCCAGAGTGTGGTTGTGTGACATGACATGCCAGGGTGTGGTGTTGTGACGTGACATCCCAGGGTGTGGCTGTGTGACGTGACATGCCAGCGTGTGGTTGTGTGACATGACGTGCCAGGGTGGGTTG